>NC_090419.1:8479283-8569283 GCF_036365525.1 Heterodontus francisci
TCGAACTCTCTGTCCCCCTTCCCCCCCTCGAACTCTCTCTCCCCTTTCCCCCCCCTTCCCCCTCCCGAACTCTCTCTCACTCTTTCCCCCCCCCCTCAAACTCTCGCTCACTCTTCCCCCCCCTCGAACTCTCCCCCTTCCCCCCCCCCCCCCGAACTCTCTCTCACTCTTTCCCCCCCTCGAACTCTCTCTCCCCCTTCCACCCCCTCGAACTCTCTCTCCCCCTTTCCCCTCCTCGAACTCTCTCTCCCCCTTCCCCCCACCCCCGAACTCTGTCTCCCCATTTTCCCCTCGAACTCTGTCCCCCTTCCCCCCCCTCGAACTCTCTTCCCCCTTTCCCCCCCCCTTCCCCCCTCCCGAACTCTCTCTCACTCTTCCCCCCCCCCCTCAAACTCTCGCTCACTCTTCCCCCCCCCCTCGAACTCTCCCCCTTCCCCCCCCCGAACTCTCTCTCACTCTTTCCCCCCCCCCAAACTCTCTCTCACTCTTTCCCCCCCCCCCCCTCAAACTCTCTCTCACTCTTTCCCCCCCTCGAACTCTCTCTCCCCCTTCCCCCCCCTCGAACTCTCCCCCTTCCCCCCCCCCGAACTCTCTCTCACTCTTTCCCCCCCCGAACTCTCTCTCACTCTTTCCCCCCCTCGAACTCTCTCTCCCCCTTCCCCCCCCTCGAACTCTCTCTCCCCCTTCCCCCCACCCCCGAACTCTCTCTCCCTATTTTCCCCTCGAACTCTCTGTCCCCCTTCCCCCCCTCGAACTCCCTCTCCCCCTTCCCCCCCCCCCCGTCGAACTCTCTCTCCCCTTTCCCCCCTCTCAAACTCTCTCTCCCCCTTTCCCCCCTCTCAACTCTCTCTCCCCCTTTCCCCCCTCTCAAACTCTATCTCCCCCTTTCCCCCCTCTCAAACTCTCTCTCCCCCTTTCCCCCCTCTCAAACTCTCTCTCCCCCTTCCCCCCCTCGAACTCTCTCTCACCCTTTCCCCCCCCCGAACTCTCTCTCCCCCTTCCCCCCCCCTTGAACTCTCTCTCCCCCTTCCCCCCCCTTGAACTCTCTCTCCCCCTTCCCCCCCTCGAACTCTCTCTCCCCCTTTCCCCCTCTCAAACTCTCTCTCCCCCTTTCCCCCCCTCGAACTCTCTCTCCCCCTTTCCCCCCCCTCGAACTCTCTCTCCCCCTTTCCCCCCCTCGAACTCTCTCTCCCCCTTTCCCCCCCCTCGAACTCTCTCTCCCCCTTTCCCCCCCCTCGAACTCTCTCTCCCCCTTTCCCCCCCCTCGAACTCTCTCTCCCCCTTTCCCCCCCTGTCGAACTCTCTCTCCTTTTCCCCCCCCCCTCGAACTCTCTCTCCCCCTTTCCCCCCCCCAAACTCTCTCTCACTCTTTTCCCCCCCTCAAACTCTCTCTCACTCTTCCCCCCCCCCTCGAACTCTCCCCCCTCCCCCCCTCGAACTCTCTCTCCTCCTTCCCCCCCCTCGAACTCTCTCTCCTCCTTCCCCCCCCTCGAACTCTCTCTCCTCCTTCCCCCCCCTCGAACTCTCTCTCCTCCTTCTCCCCTCTCGAACTCTCTCTCCTCCTTCCCCCCCCCTCGAACTCTCTCTCCTCCTTCCCCCCCCCTCGAACTCTCTCTCCTCCTTCCCCCCCCTCGAACTCTCTCTCCCCCCTTCCCCCCCTCGAACTCTCTCTCCCCCCTTCCCCCCCCTCGAACTCTCTCTCCCCCCTTCCCCCCCCTCGAACTCTCTCTCCCCTTCCCCCCCCTCGAACTCTCTCTCCCCGCTTCCCCCCCCTCAAACTCTCTCTCCCCCCTTCCCCCCCCTCGAACTCTCTCTCCCCCCTTCCCCCCCCTCGAACTCTCTCTCCCCCTTCCCCCCCTCGAACTCTCTCTCCCCCTTCCTCCCCCTCCAACTCTCTCTCACACTTTCCCCCCCTCGAACTCTCTCTCCCCCTTTCCCCCCTCGAACTCTCTCTCCCCCTTTCCCCCCTCGAACTCTCTCTCCCCCTTTCCCCCCTCGAACTCTCTCTCCCCATTTTCCCCTCGAACTCTCTGTCCCCCTTCCCCACCCTCGAACTCTCTCTCCCCCTTTCCCCCCCCTTCGAACTCTCTCTCCCCCTTCCCCCCTCCCGAACTCTCTCTCACTCTTTCCCCCCCCCCTCAAACTCTCGCTCACTCTTCCCCCCCCCTCGAACTCTCCCCCTTCCCCCCCCCGAACTCTCTCTCACTCTTTCCCCCCCCAAACTCTCTCTCACTCTTTCCCCCCTCGAACTCTCTCTCCCCCTTCCACCCCCTCGAACTCTCTCTCCCCCTTTCCCCTCCTCGAACTCTCTCTCCCCCTTCCCCCCACCCCCGAACTCTCTCTCCCCATTTTCCCCTCGAACTCTCTCTCCCCCTTTCCCCCCCCTTCCCCCCTCCCGAACTCTCTCTCACTCTTTCCCCCCCCCCCTCAAACTCTCGCTCACTCTTCTCCCCCCCTCGAACTCTCCCCCTTCCCCCCCCCCGAACTCTCTCTCACTCTTCCCCCCCTCGAACTCTCTCTCCCCCTTTCCCCTCCTCGAACTCTCTCTCCCCCTTCCCCCCCACCCCCGAACTCTGTCTCCCCATTTTCCCCTCGAACTCTCTGTCCCCCTTCCCCCCCCTCGAACTCTCTTTCCCCCTTTCCCCCCCCCTTCCCCCCTCCCGAACTCTCTCTCACTCTTCTCCCCCCCCTCAAACTCTCGCTCACTCTTCCCCCCCCCCCTCGAACTCTCCCCCTTCCCCCCCCGAACTCTCTCTCACTCTTTCCCCCCCCCCCCAAACTCTCTCTCACTGTTTCCCCCCCCTCGAACTCTCTCTCCCCCTTCCCCCCCCCTCGAACTCTCTCTCCCCTTCCACCCCCTCGAACTCTCTCTCCCCCTTTCCCCCCTCGAACTCTCTCTCCCCCTTCCCCCCACCCCCGAACTCTCTCTCCCTATTTTCCCCTCGAACTCTCTGTCCCCCTTCCCCCCCCTCGAACTCTCTCTCCCCCTTCCCCCCCCCGTCGAACTCTCTCTCCCCCTTTCCCCCCACTCGAACTCTCTCTCCCCCTTTCCCCCTCTCAAACTCTCTCTCCCCCTTTCCCCCCTCTCAAACTCTCTCTCCCCCTTTCCCCCTCTCAAACTCTCTCTCCCCCTTTCCCCCCTCTCAAACTCTCTCTCCCCCTTTCCCCCCTCTCAAACTCTCTCTCCCCCTTCCCCCCCTCGAACTCTCTCTCACCCTTTCCCCCCCCCGAACTCTCTCTCCCCCTTCCCCCCCCTTGAACTCTCTCTCCCCCTTTCCCCCCTCTCAAACTCTCTCTCCCCCTTCCCCCCTCGAACTCTCTCTCACCCTTTCCCCCCCCCGAACTCTCTCTCCCCCTTCCCCCCCCTTGAACTCTCTCTCCCCCTTCCCCCCCTTGAACTCTCTCTCCCCCTTCCCCCCCTCGAACTCTCTCTCCCCCTTTCCCCCCTCTCAAACTCTCTCTCCCCCTTTCCCCCCCTCGAACTCTCTCTCCCCCTTTCCCCCCCCTCGAACTCTCTCTCCCCCTTTCCCCCCCTCGAACTCTCTCTCCCCCTTTCCCCCCCCTCGAACTCTCTCTCCCCCTTTCCCCCCCCTCGAACTCTCTCTCCCCCTTTCCCCCCCCTCGAACTCTCTCTCCCCCTTTCCCCCCCCGTCGAACTCTCTCTCCCCCTTCCCCCCCCCTCGAACTCTCTCTCCCCCTTCCCCCCCCCGAACTCTCTCTCACTCTTTCCCCCCCCCCTCAAACTCTCGCTCACACTTCCCCCCCCTCGAACTCTCCCCCTTCCCCCCGAACTCTCTCTCACTCTTCCCCCCCCCCCCAAACTCTCTCTCACTCTTTCCCCCCCCCCTCGAACTCTCTCTCCTCCTTCCCCCCCCTCGAACTCTCTCTCCTCCTTCCCCCCCCTCGAACTCTCTCTCCTCCTTCCCCCCCTCGAACTCTCTCTCCTCCTTCCCCCCCCTCGAACTCTCTCTCCTCCTTCCCCCGCCTCGAACTCTCTCTCCTCTTCCCCCCCCCCCTCGAACTCTCCCCCTTCCCCCCCCGAACTCTCTCTCACTCTTTCCCCCCCCCCAAACTCTCTCTCACTCTTTCCCCCCTCGAACTCTCTCTCCCCCTTCCCCCCCCCTCGAACTCTCTCTCCCCCTTCCACCCCTCGAACTCTCTCTCCCCCCTTTCCCCCCTCGAAACTCTCTCTCCCCCTTCCCCCCACCCCCGAACTCTCTCTCCCTATTTTCCCCTCGAACTCTCTGTCCCCCTTCCCCCCCCTCGAACTCTCTCTCCCCCTTCCCCCCCCCGTCGAACTCTCTCTCCCCCTTTCCCCCCACTCGAACTCTCTCTCCCCCTTTCCCCCCTCTCAAACTCTCTCTCCCCCTTTCCCCCTCTCAAACTCTCTCTCCCCCTTTCCCCCCTCTCAAACTCTATCTCCCCCTTTCCCCCCTCTCAAACTCTCTCTCCCCCTTTCCCCCCTCTCAAACTCTCTCTCCCCCCTTCCCCCCCTCGAACTCTCTCTCACCCTTTCCCCCCCCCGAACTCTCTCTCCCCCTTCCCCCCCCTTGAACTCTCTCTCCCCCTTCCCCCCCTTGAACTCTCTCTCCCCCTTCCCCCCCTCGAACTCTCTCTCCCCCTTTCCCCCCTCTCAAACTCTCTCTCCCCCTTTCCCCCCTCGAACTCTCTCTCCCCCTTTCCCCCCCTCGAACTCTCTCTCCCCCTTTCCCCCCCTCGAACTCTCTCTCCCCCTTTCCCCCCCCTCGAACTCTCTCTCCCCCTTTCCCCCCCCTCGAACTCTCTCTCCCCCTTTCCCCCCCCTCGAACTCTCTCTCCCCCTTTCCCCCCCGTCGAACTCTCTCTCCCCCTTCCCCCCCCCCCTCGAACTCTCTCTCCCCCTTCCCCCCCCGAACTCTCTCTCACTCTTTCCCCCCCCCCTCAAACTCTCGCTCACACTTCCCCCCCCTCGAACTCTCCCCCTTCCCCCCGAACTCTCTCTCACTCTTCCCCCCCCCGCCAAACTCTCTCTCACTCTTTCCCCCCCCCCTCGAACTCTCTCTCCTCCTTCCCCCCCCTCGAACTCTCTCTCCTCCTTCCCCCCCCTCGAACTCTCTCTCCTCCTTCCCCCCCCTCGAACTCTCTCTCCTCCTTCCCCCCGCCTCGAACTCTCTCTCCTCTTTCCCCCCCCCCGAACTCTCTCCTCCTTCCCCCCCCTCGAACTCTCTCTCCTCCTTCCCCTCCCTCGAACTCTCTCTCCCCCCTTCCCCCCCTCGAACTCTCTCTCCCCGCTTCCCCCCCCTCAAACTCTCTCTCCCCCCTTCCCCCCCCTCGAACTCTCTCTCCCCCTTCCCCCCCTCGAACTCTCTCTCCCCCTTCCCCCCTCGAACTCTCTCTCCCCCTTCCCCCCCCTCGAACTCTCTCTCCCCCTTCCCCCCCCTCGAACTCTCTCTCCCCCTTCCCCCCCCTCGAACTCTCTCTCCCCCTTCCCCCCCCTCGAACTCTCTCTCCCCCTTCCCCCCCCTCGAACTCTCTCTCCCCCTTCCCCCCCCTCGAACTCTCTCTCCCCCTTTCCCCCCCCTCGAACTCTCTCTCCCCCTTTCCCCCCCCTCGAACTCTCTCTCCCCCTTTCCCCCCTCTCGAACTCTCTCTCCCCCTTTCCCCCTCTCGAACTCTCTCTCTCCCTTTCCCCCCTCTCGAACTCACTCTTCCCCTTCCCCCCCCCGAACTCTCTCTCCCCCTTCCGCCCCCTCAAACTCTCTCTCCCCCTTTCCCCCCTCTCACACTCTCTCTCCCCCTTTCCCCCCTCGAACACTCTCTCCCCCCTTCCCCCCCCCTCGAACTCTCTCTCCCCCTTCCCCCCCCCTCGAACTCTCTCTCCCCCTTCCACCCCCTCGAACTCTCTCTCCCCCTTCCACCCCCTCGAACTCTCTCTCCCCCTTCCACCCCCTCGAACTCTCTCTCCCCCTTCCACCCCCTCGAACTCTCTCTCCCCCCTTCCACCCCCTCGAACTCTCTCTCCCCCTTCCACCCCTCGACTCTCTCTCCCCCTTCCCCCCGCGAACTCTCTCTCCCCCTTTCCCCCCTCTCAAACTCTCTCTTCCCCTTTCCTCCCTCGAACTCTCTCTCCCCATTTCCCCCTTGAACTCTCTCTCCCCTTCCCCCCCCCGAACTCTCTCTCCCCCTTCCCCCCGCGAACTCTCTCTCCCCCTTTCCCCCCTCTCAAACTCTCTCTCCCCCCTTTCCCTCCCCTCGAACTCTCTCTCCCCATTTCCCCCTTGAACTCTCTCTCCCCTTCCCCCCCCCGAACTCTCTCTCCCCATTTTCCCCTCAAACTCTCTCTCCCCCCTTCCCCCTCGAACTCTCTCTCCCCCTTCCCCCCCCCCCTCGAACTCTCTCTCCCCCTTCCCCCCCCTTGAACTCTCTCTCCCTCTTTCCCCCCCCCTTGAACTCTCACTCCCCCTTTCCCCCCCCCCCCGAACACTCTCTCCCCCTTCCCCCCCTCGAACTCTCTCTCCCCCTTCCCCCCCTCGAACTCTCTCTCCCCCTTCCCCCCCCCCTTGAACTCTCTCTCCCCCTTCTCCCCCCCCTGAACTCTCTCTCCCCCTTCCCCCCCCGAACTCACTCACTCTTCCCCCCCCTCAAACTCTCTCTCACTCTTCCCCCCCCCCTCGAACTCTCCCCCTTCTCCCCCCCCCCCCTCGAACTCTCTCTCCCCCCTCGAACTCTCTCTCCCCCCTCGAACTCTCTCTCCCCCCTCGAACTCTCTCTCCCCCCTCGAACTCTCTCTCCCCCCTCGAACTCTCACTCCCCTTTCCCCCCCCTCGAACTCTCTCTCCCCTTCCCCCCCTCGAACTCTCTCTCCTCCTTCCCCCCCCTCGAACTCTCTCTCCTCCTTCCCCCCCCTCGAACTCTCTCTCCTCCTTCCCCCCCCTCGAACTCTCTCTCCCCCTTCCCCCCCCTCGAACTCTCTCTCCCCCTTCCCCCCCCTCGAACTCTCTCTCCCCCTTCCCCCCCTCGAACTCTCTCTCCCTCTTTCCCCCTCCCTCGAACTCTCTCTCCCCATTTCCCCTCAACTCTCTCTCACTCTTTCCCCCCCCCTCGAACTCTCTCTCCTCCTTCCCCCCCCTCGAACTCTCTCTCCTCCTTCCCCCCCGAACTCTCTCTCCCCATTTCCCCCTCGAACTCTCTCTCCCCCTTCCCCCCCCCTCGAACTCTCTCTCCCTCTTTCCCCCCCCCCGAACTCACTCTCCCCCTTCCCCCCCCCCTCGAACTCTCTCTCCCTCTTTCCCCCCCCTCGAACTCACTCTCCCTCTTTCCCCCCCCTCGAACTCTCTCTCCCTCTTTCCCCCCCCCCGAACTCACTCTCCCCCTTCCCCCCCCCCCTCGAACTCTCTCTCCCCCTTTCCCCGCTCTCTCTAACTCTCTCTCCTTTTTCCAACAGGTTTTAATTGTCGCATTTCAAAGCCCAGGGGCCCTCGTGATCCCCCGGAGGAGTGGGCCTTGTACGGGCGTTGAGGGTGGGCCAGGGAATGGGAGTTAGTCCAAGCAGGCTTCGGGCCTGCACCATCAGATACTGAGAATATAACCCCAATAGAGGGTTTTTTTGAAAATAATTACGCACTTTGTTATGTTTGCACAATAAAGGATTGACTGGGGTCTCGCCTGCTTGTCTGTCTGTGTGTGCGTCTGTCTGTCTGTGTGCGTCTGGGAGATGCGTGTCAGTCAGTGTGACCTACCTCCCTCTGACACAAAGCACTGTCGGGGTTCATTTTGAGGGGCGTGGTATACAAAAACCAGAGAGCCTCTGTTACATTTATATAGCACCTTGGTTAGACTGCACTGGGGGTGTGGTGCTCAGCTCCCGTCTCCCTACCACACTCGGAATGCTAAATCGAGACATGGAAATGGAGGGCAGGGCGAGTTACCGTTCGGCCCATCTGCTCCCTGCTGGTATCGATATGATTCACCGCAGCCACTCCCCGTCTGGGAGACCACAGATGCTGATCTGAAATGAAGTACGTCTTGTCACGTGGACGCAGTTTCACAGTGCGCGGGGATTAATACTGACGGCCCCTGCTGTTACGTGGTGGTGAGACATTCCCCGCTGGAGGAGGCCTGAAAGTTCTGCTGAATCAGGGAACCTGCCTCCCCCAAAGCTGCGATGCACGCTGCAGTCGAATAGCCAGCCAACCCCCCTCGCGGCGCGCAGTTGGTGGGGGGTGGGTACCGCGGGGAGCCGTGTTCCATTCCCGCAGCGTGCTCGGTCGGAGCTGCCACCTGGGCCTGACAGCAGACTCCAGTCCCGTCTCCCAGCACCGGGTTAAAATAGGGGAGTCCCTCACAGGAGACGGTCACTCCCCGTTAGCCCTCCCTCACAGGAGACGGTCACTCCCCGTTAGCCCTCCCTCACAGGAGACGGTCACTCCCCGTTAGCCCTCCCTCACAGGAGACGGTCACTCCCCGTTAGCCCTCCCTCACAGGAGATGGTCACTCCCCGTTAGGGTGGGGCGGCAGAGCTTTGGATGAGCTGCGGTCTATGGGGGGCGGAGTGGGGGGGTGCGACCAGGAGTTAGCGAGCAGGTCAGTCGTGATCTGATGGTGCGGCAGGAGGGCTCGAGGGGCTGCGCGGGCCCCCCTCCCGTCCCGACACACGTCTGAAAGTCTCTACCGCCTTCGATCAATGTTCTCAACGCCAACCCGGCCCCATCGAGGCCCCTGCGCTCTGAAAATAGCACAGCAATCTCGGTCATTTCCCAGACGGACCGGCTGGGGAGGGGAGGGAAGGGACGAGACGAGTCTCTCTCTCCCTGTGTCGTCAGAGATCTGCAGGAGACTGGTGCAGACTAGGCCGCAATTCCCAGTGCCAGCGTGCGTCACTGTTAAAACAATTAACACCGTTGGCTAAATATTCTACCACGTGAATGCCAACTGCAGGGAGCAGTTGTTTCACAGTTATGGCCTGTGTGTTTGTGTGTCTCAGTGACAGCTCCTGGACGTGTACGGTACCCAGACGGTCAAAGGGAACATTTCACTCCCGTCTGCTTCTCTGTGGCCCCGTGTTTATGCACCGGGATTAATGACTTGCCAGTACTTTTACGGGAGACATTGTTTTCACGTTAACACACTCAGTATCTTTATTGCTGCGGCTGTAAGTGGTCTAAATTATCGGTGACTCCACCTCGATTAAATCCCATGTACGCTTGTCGAAATCACCGTAACATTCGGACACTCGCGCGCGCCGACCTGACGCGATTTCAAAATGGCCGCCGCCGCCCGTGAACGCTGCCCGTCGGCTCGGCTGTTCTTCTGCCGGATTAGGAAGGCGATTGGGATTCTCCCGAACGCATCGCGATCCTCCCTCCCCCCCATCAACTTCCGCCGACTGGTCGCACGGGAGCCGATCCCCACCCGCTCCAGTCAGTGGTGGGTGGCTCGGCCTCCAGAGGCCTAGTCGGCAGGCTGAAGCCTTGGCGACGGTCTTTTTTTTTTGCCGGGCGGTGCCTCCCACCGGTGGGAGGTGGGGAAGCTGTCGGCTTCGGGGTGGGATGGAAGAGGGGGTGGGGGGGGCACGAGGGGTCGTTGCTAGCCCGCCCGTCTCTGTCGCTAAGGCCGCATGGCCTCGGCAGACAGCTCCGACCCGCGATGAGCTGAACAAGAGCGGAGATGAGGGGGAGGTGGAGGTGATTTACTGGAACGGTGCCAGGGATGAGGGACTCCAGTTAACGCGGAGAGACTGGGAGAGGCTGGGATTGTTCTCCTTAGAGCAGAGAAGGTTAAGAGGAGATTTAATCGGGGCGTTCAGAATCAGGAAGGGTTTTGATGGAGCAAATCAGGAGAAACTGTTCCCAGTGGCGGGAGGGTCGGTAACCAGAGAGACACAGATTGAAGACAATCGGGAAAAGAACCAGAGGGGGGGAGAGGAGGAGAATGTTTTTTGACGTAGTGAGTTGTTGTGATCTGGAACGCGCTGCCTGAAAGGGCGGTGGAAGCAGATTCAATAGTAACTTTCAAAAGGGGAATTGGAGAAATACAGGAAGGGGGAAAATGTACAGGGATGTGGGGGAAAGAGCAGGTGGGGGGAGTGGGGACTAATTGGATAGATCTTTCGAAGAGTCAGCACAGGTGTGAGGGGCCGAATGACTTCCTCCACCCGGGGGTTATCCGATACCTGAGCTCACAGGCTCCACGGGCCTGAGTTACAGGCCTTCCCTTCGCCCGAAACCAGGCCGGGGCTTCGGAGTTCTCAAGGATTGAGGTGGCCGGGAAGGGGGAGGGGATTTGGAGAGTGTGTCCCGGGAGGAGAGGCTCCCAGGCCTGGCCTCCTCCGAAACCACGGCCTGCTCCGTGATGAGGACCGAGCCCGGGGATGCCGGATGCAGTGGGCAGGTTGGATGAGTTTGGATTTCAAGGATAGGCCATGGCCTGGGATGTATCCAGCACCCCCCTCTCCATCCTCGCATTCCCCCCCCTGCAAAACCTCCACCCATTGACCATCTCACCCCAGGACAGGCTCAGTGTCAGAGGTCACCGCTAGGCCGGATCCCTGGCAACGAGGGCCTACGACGGGGGGGACGGGGCCTACTGGGCCCACCCGAGGCAGGCTCAATGGCGCTGGCCCAAATGGGGGGGGGGGGTGGAATAAAATAAAGATGGCCACCTGGACTGAATGTCCCGCAGCGAGGGGTCTTCAGCAGCTGGGCGGGTGAGACAAAGATGGACCCCCTCTGCCCATCACCTGCCCCCTCTCTCCCCCTTTGCACCCAGTGCTACGATACCCTTCCTCCAAAATCCAATCCCGATGTCAATCAGTCAACTTCGCATGTGGGCGAGACTGGCATAGTCAAGGAGAGAGAGAGTGAGTGGGAGAGGGAAGAGGGAGACGAGGTGGGCGGGAGGTTGGGAGAGGGGTTAACTTTGACCCTGGCTGAGTGTTTGAAACTTGGGGTTGTGTGGGTGTAAATGGGGACGGGGGAGATCAGTAGCAGTTGATCCCACACAACCCGTTTCTCATTGTCAAAAATAAGAATTACTCAACAGAGAGAGAGAGAGAGAAATAGAGACAGAGTGTGTGGGAGAGAGAGAGTTAGAGAGAGAGAGATAGAGGGTGACAGACAGAAAGAGTAAGAGAAACAGAGAGAGAGAGAGAGAAATAGAGACAGAGTGTGTGGGAGAGAGAGTGTTAGAGGGCGACAGAGAGAGTAAGAGAAACAGAGAGAGAGAGAGAGACAGAGAGGGAGAAAGACAGAAAGAATGAGAGAAAGAGAGAGAGGCAGATGGAGGGAGAATGACACTGATTAAGAAAGTAGGAGAGAGAAAGACAAAGTAGAGTGAGAGGCAGAGAGAGTAAGAGAGAAACATAGAGAGAAACAGACAGAGGTAGAGAAAGAGTAAAAGAAAGAGAGAGAGAAAGCTAGGGAAGTATAGAGAGAGGCAGGGAGAGAGACAGGGAGAGAAAGAAAGAGAAATAGATAAATAGAGAAGTAGAGAGAGAGAGAAAGAAAGAGACATAGATAAATAAAGTCGAGAGAGAGAGACATAGCCAGAGAGAGAGTAAGAAAGAGAGATAGATAGATAGAGAAGTAGAGAGAGAGAGAGAGAGAGAGAGACATAGATAAATAAAGGAGAGAGAGAGAGAGACATAGATAAATAGAGAAGGAGAGAGAGAGACAGGGACGTAGAGAAGTAGAGAGAGAGAGAGACATAGATAGATAGAGAAGTAGAGGGAGAGAGAGAGAGAGAGAAAGGGACATAGAGAAGTAGAGAGAGACATAGATAAATAGAGAAGTAGAGAGAGAGAGGGAGAGAGACATAGATCGATAGAGAAGTAGAGAGAGAGAAAGAAAGAGACATAGATAAATAGAGAAGTAGAGAGAGAGAGAGAGAAAGAGAAATAGATAGAGAAGTAGAGAGAGAGAGACATAGATAAATAGAGAAGTAGAGAGAGAGAGAGAGAGAAAGAGAAATAGATAGAGAAGTAGAGAGAGAGAGACAGAGAGAAAGAGACATAGATAAATAGAGAAGTAGAGAGAGAGAGACAGAGAGAGAAAGAGAGATAGATAGAGAACTAGAGAGAGAAAGAGACATAGATAAATAGAGAAGTAGAGAGAGAGAGTAAGAAAGAGAGATAGATAGATAGAGAAGTAGAGAGAGAGAGAAAGAGACATAGATAAATAGAGAAGTAGAGAGAGAGAGTAAGAAAGAGAGATAGATAAATAGAGAAGTAGAGAGACAGTGAGACAGGCAGAGAGAGAGAGAGAGAGCTCTCCTGTGCTGAGTCGATGCCCACATGGGCCGTGCCCAGGCATGCCCATTGTAAATTGGATTGGCACTGCCTCACACTCTGCTTTGCAATCGGCGAGGGACGTGCACACTTTGCTTGGTGCATTATCAGACTGGGAAAACATCCAGGCCTCGCATCCCAATCTGGAGGGAGTGAATGTTGATGACGGTGGATGGGGTGCCAATCAAGAGGGCTGCTTTGTCCTGGATGGTGTCGAGCTTCTTGAGTGTTGTTGGAGCTGCACCCATCCAGGCAAGTGGAGAGTATTCCATCACACTCCTGACGTGTGCCTTGTAGATGGTGGGGGGTTCGATGGGTTGGCGATGGAACAGTTGGGTGAGAGCCAGGGCCGAGGAGGGGTACCCGCAGGGCATGCGGGATGGGAGTTGTGGGTGAGGGAGGGGTCAGCCCTCAATGGAATTCCCCGCCGTTACCCGAACGGGGCTGTCCAAACGCCTCCCGTTGAACCGCCGTCAGTTCTCCGCCTTCTCGTCCTTCCGCGTGTCGCCGTTGTGGGAACGCTGTGACAGTCCGGAGGTGAAACTGGCGGCCGTCGCTGCAGCCTTGAAGCTCCGCTTGCGCCGCTGTACGTTCTGTTCCGGGAGGAAGATGATGACGTAGACTTTGGGGATGTAAAGCATTCCCAGGCACACGGACGCACTCAGGCTCATTGACACGGTCAGCGTGGTCGTCTGAATGTGCATCTGGGAGTTAACGTGAGGCCCAGGCCATCAGAAATCCAAATTTGACAAGGTTCAAATCCCCCCTCCCTCCCTCTCCTATCTCCCTCCCTCGCCCTTAAAACCGACCTCTTTCACCGACCCTTTGGCCCTGTCCCTATTATCTCCCGAAGTGGCTTGAATGCCCATTCATTTCATTCCTCTCCTACGAAATCCCTTTGGACGTTCCTCAAATTAAAGTCCCTATCTAGATGACAGCTGTTGTGAGCAGATGCCTGCGATGGAATGAATCGGGTCACGAGCAGGTGGAACGCCAGGAGGAAGGGGTGGAGAGGGGCCCACGATGGGGAGGAATGAGCAGGAATGTCAGGAGTGATGTGACAGATAAGGTGAGGAGGAGAATGGGGGTGAAGATGAGGGGGGGGAAGGTGAAGCTGGAGTGAGGAGGGGGGACTGGTGCTGGAAGATGAGGAGGAACAAGATTGAGGATGAGTGGGTAGAGTTGCGAGCTGGAAAGTCCAACAGGAAACAGACAATGGGTTTGATCGTCCAGTGTCTGATACATATCTTATCCTCCTGCACGAACCTGGACCATTGCCTGAGGATCTGTGGCAAAGACTGCACGATGTGTCAGTATGAACACCCCAATATCCCCGAGTGTAATATATCCTCCAATATCACCCTAGTGTAGTATATCCCCCAATATCCCCGAGTGTAATATATCCTCCAATATCACCCTAGTGCTGTATATCCCTCGAGTGTAGTATATCCCCAATATCACCCTAGTGTAGTATATCCCCAATATCACCCTAGTGTAGTATATCCCCAGTATCACCCTAGTGCAGTATATCCCTCTAGTGTAGTATATCCCACAATATCCCCTAGTGTAGTATATCCCTCTAGTGTAGTATATCCCCAATATCCCCTAGTGTAGTATATCCCCAATATCACCCCAGTGCAGTATATCCCTCTAGTGTCGTATATCCCACAATATCCCCTAGTATAGTATATCCCTCTAGTGTAGTATATCCCCAATATCCCCTAGTGTAGTATACCCCCAATATCACCCTAGTGCAGTATATCCCTCTAGTGTCGTATATCCCACAATATCCCCTAGTGTAGTATATCCCTCTAGTGTAGTATATCCCCAATATCACCCTAGTGCAGTATATCCCTCTAGTGTAGTATATCCCCAATATCCCCTAGTGTAGTATATCCCCAATATCGCTCTAGTGTAGTATATCCCCAATATCCCCTAGTGTAGTATATCCCCAATATCGCTCTAGTGTAGTATATCCCCAATATCGCTCTAGTGTAGTATATCCCCAATATCCCCTAGTGTAGTATATCCCCAATATCGCTCTAGTGTAGTATATCCCCAATATCCCCCAGTGTAGAATATCCCCAATATCACCCTAGTGCAGTATATCCCTCTAGTGTAGTATATCCCCAATATCCCCTAGTGTAGTATATCCCCAATATCGCTCTAGTGTAGTATATCCCCAATATCCCCTAGTGTAGTATATCCCCAATATCGCTCTAGTGTAGTATATCCCCAATATCGCTCTAGTGTAGTATATCCCCAATATCCCCCAGTGTAGTATATTCCCAATATCCCCTAGTGTAGTATATCCCCAATATCGCTCTAGTGTAGTATATCCCCAATATCCCCTAGTGTAGTATATCCCCAATATCGCTCTAGTGTAGTATATCCCCAATATCCCCTAGTGTAGTATATCCCCAATATCGCTCTAGTGTAGTATATCCCCAATATCCCCCAGTGTAGTATATCCCCAATATCCCCCAGTGTAGTATATCCCCAATATCCCTCTAGTGTAGTATATCCCCAATATCCCCTAGTGTAGTATATCCCCAATATCGCTCTAGTGTAGTATATCCCCAATATCCCCTAGTGTAGTATATCCCCAATATCGCTCTAGTGTAGTATATCCCCCAATATCCCCTAGTAAAGTATATCCCCAATATCGCTCTAGTGTAGTATATCCCCCAATATCCCCTAGCGTAGTATATCCCCAATATCGCTCTAGTGTAGTATATCCCACAATATCCCTCTAGTGTAGTATATCCCCCAATATCCCCCAGTGTAGTATATCCCCAATATCGCTCTAGTGTAGTATATCCCCCAATATCCCCTGGTGTAGTATATCCCACAATATCCCCTAGTGTAGTATATCCCCCAATATCCCCTAGTGTAGTATATCCCCCAATATCCCCTGGTGTACTATATCCCACAATATCCCCTAGTGTAGTATATCCCCAATATCGCTCTAGTGTAGTATATCCCCCAATATCCCCTGGTGTACTATATCCACCAATATCCCCTGGTGTAGTATATCCCACAATATCCCCTAGTGTAGTATATCCCCAATATCACCCTAGTGCAGTATATCCCCCAATATCTCTCTAGTGTAGTATATCCCACAATATCCCCTAGTGTAGTATATCCCCAATATCCCTCGAGTGTAGTATATCCCACAATATCCCCTAGTGTAGTATATCCCCAATATCCCCCAGTGTAGTATATCCCCAATATCCCCCAGTGTAGTATATCCCCAATATCACCCTAGTGTAGTATATCCCCCAATATCCCTCTAGTGTAGTATATCCCACAATATCCCCTAGTGTAGTATATCCCCAATATCCCTCGAGTGTAGTATATCCCACAATATCCCCTAGTGTAGTATATCCCCAATATCCCCCAGTGTAGTATATCCCCAATATCACCCTAGTGTAGTATATCCCCCAATATCCCTCTAGTGTAGTATATCCCACAATATCCCCTAGTGTAGTATATCCCCAATATCCCTCTAGTGTAGTATATCGCCAATATCCCCTAGTGTAGTATATCCCCAATATCACCCTAGTGTAGTATATCCCCCAATATCCCTCCAGTGTAGTGTATCCCCCAATATCCCTCTAGTGTAGTATATCCACAATATCCCCCAGTGTAGTATATCCCCAATATCACCCTACTGTAGTATATCCCCAATATCCCTCTAGTGTAGTATATCCCACAATATCCCTCTAGTGTAGTATATCCCCAATATCCCTCTAGTGTAGTATATCCCCAATATCCCCTAGTATAGAATATCCCCCAATATCCCTCCAGTGCAGTATATCCCACAATATCCCTCCAGTGCAGTATATCCCACAATATCCCTCTAGTGTAGTATATCCCCAATATCCCTCCAGTGTAGTATATCCCACAATATTCCTCGAGTGTAGTATAACCCCCAATATCACCCGAGTGTAGTATATCCCCAATATCCCTCCAGTGTAGTCTTTCCCACAATATCCCTCTAGTGTAGTATATCCCCAATATCACTCTAGTGTAGTATATCCCACAATATCCCTCCAGTGTAGTGTATCCCCAATATCCCCTAGTGTAGTATATCCCACAATATCCCTCTAGTGCAGTATATCCCCAATATCCCTATAGTGTAGTGTATCCCCAATATCCCTCTAGTGTAGTATATCCCCCAATATCACCCTAGTGTAGTGTATCCCCAATATCCCTCTAGTGTAGTATATCCCACAATATCACCCTAGTGTAGTATATCCCCAATATCCCTCCAGTGTAGTCTTTCCCACAATATCCCTCTAGTGTAGTATATCCCCAATATCACTCTAGTGTAGTATATCCCACAATATCCCTCCAGTGTAGTGTATCCCCAATATCCCCTAGTGTAGTATATCCCACAATATCCCTCTAGTGCAGTATATCCCCAATATCCCTATAGTGTAGTGTATCCCCAATATCCCTCTAGTGTAGTATATCCCCCAATATCACCCTAGTGTAGTGTATCCCCAATATCCCTCTAGTGTAGTATATCCCACAATATCACCCTAGTGTAGTGTATCCCCAATATCCCTCTAGTGTAGTATATCCCACAATATCACCCTAGTGTAGTATATCCCCAATATCCCTCTAGTTTAGTATATCCCCCAATATCCCCAGGTGTAGTGTATCCCCAATATCCCTCTAGTGTCGTATATCCCACAATATCACCCTAGTGTAGTATATCCCCAATATCCCTCTAGTGTAGTATATCCCCCAATATCCCTCTAGTGTAGTATATCCCCAATATCCCTCTAGTGTAGTATATCTCCCAATATCCCTCTCGTGTAGTATATCCCACAATATCCCCTAGTGTAGTATATCCCTAATATCCCTCTAGTGTAGTATATCCCCCAATATCCATCTAGTGTAGTATATCCCCAATATCCCTCTAGTGTAGTATATCCCCAATATCCGTCTAGTGTAGTATATCCCCCAATATCCCCTAGTGTAGTGTATCCCCCAATATCCCTCTAGTGTAGTACATCCCCCCAATATCCCTCTCGTGTAGTATATCCCCCAATATCCCTCTGGTGTAGTATATCCCCAATATCCCTCTAGTGTAGTACATCCCCCAATATCCCTCTAGTGTAGTATATCCCCCAATATCCCTCTAGTGTAGTACATCCCCCCAATATCCCTCTCGTGTAGTATATCCCCCAATATCCCTCTGGTGTAGTATATCCCCAATATCCCTCTAGTGTAGTATATCCCCAATATCCCTCTAGTGTAGTATATCCCCAATATCCCCTAGTGTAGTATATCCCCAATATCACCCGAGTGTAGTACCTCCCCCAATATCCCTCTAGTGTAGTACATCCCCCAATATCCCTCTAGTGTAGTATATCCCCAATATCCCTCTAGTGTAGTATATCCCCAATATCCCCTAGTGTAGTATATCCCCAATATCACCCGAGTGTAGTACCTCCCCCAATATCCCTCTAGTGTAGTACATCCCCCAATATCCCTCTGGTGTAGTATATCCCACAATATCCCCCAGTGTAGTATATCCCCAATATCCATCTAGTGTAGTATATCCCACAATATCCCTCAAAATCCCTCTAGTGTAGTATATCCCCCAATATCCCTCTAGTGTAGTATATCCCCAATATTCCTCTAGTGTAGTATATCCCCCAATATCCCTCTAGTGTAGTACATCCCCCCAATATCCCTCTCGTGTAGTATATCCCCCAATATCCCTCTGGTGTAGTATATCCCCAATATCCCTCTGGTGTAGTATATCCCCAATATTCCTCTAGTGTAGTATATCCCCCAATATCCCTCTAGTGTAGTACATCCCCCAATATCCCTCTCGTGTAATATATCCCCAACATACCTGTAGTGTAGTATATCCCACAATATCCCTCTGGTGTAGTACATCCCCAATATCCCTCTAGTGTAGTATATCCCCCAATATCCCTCTAGTGTAGTATATCCCACAATATCCCTCTAGTGTAGTATATCCCCAATATCCCTCTCGTGTAGTATATCCCCCAATATCCCTCTAGTGTAGTATATCCCACAATATCCCTCTAGTGTAGTATATCCCCCAATATCCCTCTAGTGTAGTACATCCCCCCAATATCCCTCTCGTGTAGTATATCCCCCAATATCCCTCTGGTGTAGTATATCCCCAATATCCCTCTGGTGTAGTATATCCCCAATATTCCTCTAGTGTAGTATATCCCCCAATATCCCTCTAGTGTAGTACATCCCCCAATATCCCTCTCGTGTAATATATCCCCAACATACCTGTAGTGTAGTATATCCCACAATATCCCTCTGGTGTAGTACATCCCCAATATCCCTCTAGTGTAGTATATCCCCCAATATCCCTCCAGTGTAGCATATCCCACAATATCCCTCTAGTGTAGTATATCCCCCAATATCCCTTTAGTGTAGTACATCCCCCAATATCCCTCTCGTGTAATATATCCCCAACATACCTGTAGTGTAGTATATCCCACAATATCCCTCTGGTGTAGTATATCCCCAATATCACCCTAGTGTACTATATCCCCCAATATCCCTCTAGTGTAGTATATCCCCAATATCACCCTAGTGTACTATATCCCCCAATATCCCTCTAGTGTAGTATATCCCCAATATCCTCTAGTGTAGTTATATCCCCAATATCACCCTAGTGTAGTATATCCCCCAATATCCCCTAGTGTAGTATATCCCCAATATCGCTCTAGTGTAGTATATCCCCCAATATCCCCTAGTGTAGTATATCCCCAATATCGCTCTAGTGTAGTATATCCCCCAATATCCCCTAGTGTAGTATATCCCCAATATCGCTCTAGTGTAGTATATCCCACAATATACCCTAGTGTAGTATATCCCCAATATCCCTCGAGTGTAGTATATCCCACAAAATCCCCTAGTGTAGTATATCCCCAATATCACCCCAGTGTAGTATATCCCCCAATATCCCTCTAGTGTAGTATATCCCCCAATATCCCTCGAGTGTAGTATATCCCACAATATCCCCGAGTGCAGTATATCCCCAATATCACCCCAGTGTAGTACATCTCCCAATATACCTCGAGTGTAGTATATCCCCCAATATCCTCGAGTGTAGTAAATCCCACAATATCCCCGAGTGCAGTATATCCCCGAATTTCCCTCTAGTGTAGTATATCCCCCAATATCCCTCTAGTGTAGTATATCCCACAATATCCCTCTAGTGTAGTATATCCCACAATATCCCTCTAGTGTAGTATATCCCCCAGTGTAGTATATCCCCCAATATCCCACTAGTGTATTATATCCCCAATATCCCTCTAGTGTAGTATATCCCACAATATCCCTCTAGTGTAGTATATCCCCAATATCCCTCCAGTGTATTATATCCCACAATATCACCCGAGTGTAGTATATCCCCAATATCCCTCTAGTGTAGTATATCCCACAATATCCCTCTAGTGTAGTATATCCCCAATATCCCCTAGTATAGAATATCCCCCAATATCCCCTAGTGCAGTATATCCCACAATATCCCTCCAGTGCAGTATATCCCACAATATCCCTCTAGTGTAGTATATCCCCAATATCCCTCCAGTGTAGTATATCCCACAATATCCCTCGAGTGTAGTATAACTCCCAATATCACCCGAGTGCAGTATATCCCCAATATCCCTCTAGTGTAGTCTTTCCCACAGTATCCCTCTAGTGTCGTATATCCCCAATATCACTCTAGTGTAGTATATCCCACAATATCCCTCCAGTGTAGTGTATCCCCAATATCCCCTAGTGTAGTATATCCCACAATATCCCTCTAGTGCAGTATATCCCCAATATCCCTATAGTGTAGTGTATCCCCAATATCCCTCTAGTGTAGTATATCCCACAATATCACCCTAGTGTAGTGTATCCCCAATATCCCTCTAGTGTAGTATATCCCACAATATCACCCGAGTGTAGTATATCCCCAATATCCCTCTAGTTTAGTATATCCCCCAATATCCCCTAGTGTAGTGTATCCCCAATATCCCTCTAGTGTAGTATATCCCACAATATCACCCTAGTGTAGTATATCCCCAATATCCCTCTAGTGTAGTATATCCCCCAATATCCCTCTAGTGTAGTATATCCCCAATATCCCTCTAGTGTAGTATATCTCCCAATATCCCTCTCGTGTAGTATATCCCACAATATCCCCTAGTGTAGTATATCCCCAATATCCCTCTAGTGTAGTATATCCCCCAATATCCGTCTAGTGTAGTATATCCCCAATATCCCTCTAGTGTAGTATATCCCCAATATCCGTCTAGTGTAGTATATCCCCCAATATCCCCTAGTGTAGTGTATCCCCCAATATCCCTCTAGTGTAGTATATCCCACAATATCCCCTAGTGTAGTATATCCCCAATATCCCTCTAGTGTAGTATATCCCCCAATATCCGTCTAGTGTAGTATATCCCCAATATCCCTCTAGTGTAGTATATCCCCAATATCCCTCTAGTGTAGTATATCCCCAATATCCCCTAGTGTAGTATATCCCCAATATCACCCGAGTGTAGTACCTCCCCCAATATCCCTCTAGTGTAGTACATCCCCCAATATCCCTCTGGTGTAGTATATCCCACAATATCCCTCCAGTGTAGAAGATCCCCAATATACCTCGAGCATAGTATATCCCACAATATCCCCCAGTGTAGTATATCCCCAATATCCATCTAGTGTAGTATATCCCACAATATCCCTCAAAATCCCTCTAGTGTAGTATATCCCCCAATATCCCTCTAGTGTAGTATATCCCCAATATTCCTCTAGTGTAGTATATCCCCCAATATCCCTCTAGTGTAGTACATCCCCCCAATATCCCTCTCGTGTAGTATATCCCCCAATATCCCTCTCGTGTAGTATATCCCCAATATCCCTCTGGTGTAGTATATCCCCAATATCCCTCTGGTGTAGTATATCCCCCAATATCCCTCTAGTGTAGTACATCCCCCAATATCCCTCTCGTGTAATATATCCCCAACATACCTGTAGTGTAGTATATCCCACAATATCCCTCTGGTGTAGTATATCCCCAATATCCCTCTAGTGTAGTATATCCCCCAATATCCCTCTAGTGTAGTATATCCCACAATATCCCTCTGGTGTAGTATATCCCCAATATCCCTCTCGTGTAGTATATCCCCCAATATCCCTCCAGTGTAGCATATCCCACAATATCCCTCTAGTGTAGTATATCCCCCAATATCCCTTTAGTGTAGTACATCCCCCAATATCCCTCTCGTGTAATATATCCCCAACATACCTGTAGTGTAGTATATCCCACAATATCCCTCTGGTGTAGTATATCCCCAATATCCCTCTAGTGTAGTATATCCCCCAATATCCCTCTAGTGTAGTATATCCCCAATATTCCTCTAGTGTAGTATATCCCCCAATATCCCTCTAGTGTAGTACATCCCCCCAATATCCCTCTCGTGTAGTATATCCCCCAATATCCCTCTGGTGTAGTATATCCCCAATATCCCTCTGGTGTAGTATATCCCCAATATTCCTCGAGAGTAGTATATCCCCAATATCCCTCTAGTGTAGTACATCCCCCCAATATCCCTCTCGTGTAGTATATCCCCCAATATCCCTCTGGTGGAGTATATCCCCAATATTCCTCTAGTGTAGTATATCCCCAATATTCCTCTAGTGTAGTATATCCCCAATATACCTCTAGTGTAGTATATCCCCAATATACCTCTAGTGTAGTATATCCCCAATATTCCTCTAGTGTAGTACATCCCCCAATATCCCTCTCGTGTAATATATCCCCAACATACCTGTAGTGTAGTATATCCCACAATATCCCTCTGGTGTAGTATATCCCCAATATCCCTCTAGTGTAGTATATCCCCCAATATCCCTCTAGTGTAGTATATCCCACAATATCCCTCTGGTATAGTATATCCCCAATATCCCTCTCGTGTAGTATATCCCCCAATATCCCTCCAGTGTAGCATATCCCACAATATCCCTCTAGTGTAGTATATCCCCCAATATCCCTCTAGTGTAGTATATCCCCCAATATCCCCTAGTGTAGTGTATCCCCCAATATCCCTCTAGTGTAGTATATCCCACAATATCCCTCTAGTGTAGTATATCCCCCAATATCCCCTAGTGTAGTGTATCCCCCAATATCCCTCTAGTGTAGTATATCCCCCAATATCCCTCTAGTGTAGTATATCCCCCAATATCCCCTAGTGTAGTGTATCCCCCAATATCCCTCTAGTGTAGTATTTCCCCCAATATCCCCTAGTGTAGTGTATCCCCCAATATCCCTCTAGTGTAGTATATCCCCCAATATCCCCTAGTGTAGTGTATCCCCCAATATCCCTCTAGTGTAGTATATCCCCCAATATCCCTCTAGTGTATTATATCCCCCAATATCCCCTAGTGTAGTGTATCCCCCAATATCCCTCTAGTGTAGTATATCCACCAATATCCCTCTCGTGTAGTATATCCCACAATATCCCCTAGTGTACTGTATCCCCCAATATCCCTCTAGTGTAGTATATCCCACAATATCCCCTAGTGTAGTGTATCCCCAATATCCCTCTAGTGTAGTATATCCCCCAATATCCCTCTCGTGTAGTATATCCCACAATATCCCCTAGTGTAGTGTATCCCCAATATCCCTCTAGTGTAGTATATCCACCAATATCCCTCTGGTGTAGTATATCCCACAATATCCCCTAGTCTAGTACATCCCCCAATATCCCTCTAGTGTAGTACATCCCCCAATATCCCTCTGGTGTAGTATATCCCACAATATCCCCTAGTCTAGTACATCCCCCAATATCCCTCTAGTGTAGTACATCCCCCAATATCCCTCTGGTGTAGTATATCCCACAATATCCCTCCAGTGTAGAAGATCCCCAATATCCATCTAGTGTAGTATATCCCACAATATCCCCCAAAGTCCCTCTAGTGTAGTATATTCCACAATATCCCTCTAGTGTAGTATATCCCCTAATATCCCTCTAGTGTTGTACATCCCCCAATATCCCTCTCGTGTAGTATATCCCCAACATACCTGTAGTGTAGTATATCCCACAATATCCCTCTGGTGTAGTATATCCCCAATATTCCTCTAGTGTAGTATATCCCACAATATCCCTGTAGTGTAGTATATCCCACAATATCCCTCTGGTGTAGTATATCCCCAATATCCCTCTAGTGTAGTACATCCCCCAATATCCCTCTCGTGTAGTATATCCCCAACATACCTGTAGTGTAGTATATCCCACAATATCCCTCTGGTGTAGTATATCCCCAATATTCCTCTAGTGTAGTATATCCCCCAATATCCCCTAGTGTATTATATCCCCAATATCGCTCGAGTGTAGTATATCCCACAATATACCCTAGTGTAGTATATCCCCAATATCCCTCGAGTGTAGTATATCCCACAATATCCCCTAGTGTAGTATATCCCCAATATCACCCCAGTGTAGTATATCCCCCAATATCCCTCTAGTGTAGTATATCCCCCAATATCCCTCGAGTGTAGTATATCCCACAATTTCCCCGAGTGCATTATATCCCCAATATCACCCCAGTGTAGTACATCTCCCAATATCCCTCGAGTGTAGTATATCCCCAATATCCTCGAGTGTAGTATATCCCACAATATCCCCGAGTGCAGTATATCCCAGAATTTCCCTCTAGTGTAGTATATCCCCCAATATCCCTCTAGTGTAGTATATCCCACAATATCCCTCTAGTGTAGTATATCCCACAATATCCCTCTAGTGTAGTATATCCCCCAGTGTAGTATATCCCCCAATATCCCACTAGTGTATTATATCCCCAATATCCCTCTAGTGTAGAATATCCCACAATATCCCTCCAGTGCAGTATATCCCACAATATCCCTCTAGTGTAGTATATCCCCAATATCCCTCCAGTGTATTATATCCCACAATATCACCCGAGTGTAGTATATCCCCAATATCCCTCTAGTGTAGTATATCCCACAATATCCCTCTAGTGTAGTATATCCCCAATATCCCCTAGTATAGAATATCCCCCAATATCTCCTAGTGCAGTATATCCCACAATATCCCTCCAATGCAGTATATCCCACAATATCCCTCGAGTGTAGTATATACCCAATATCCCTCCAGTGTAGTATATCCCACAATATCCCTCGAGTGTAGTATAACCCCCAATATCACCCGAGTGTAGTATATCCCCAATATACCTCTAGTGTAGTCTTTCCCACAATATCCCTCTAGTGTAGTATATCCCCAATATCACTCTAGTGTAGTATATCCCACAATATCCCTCCAGTGTAGTATATCCCACAATATCCCTCTAGTGCAGTATATCCCCAATATCCCTCTAGTGCAGTGTATCCCCAATATCCCCTAGTGTAGTATATCCCACAATATCCCTCTAGTGCAGTATATCCCCAATATCCCTCTAGTGTAGTGTATCCCCAATATCCCTCTAGTGTAGTATATCCCACAATATCACCCTAGTGTAGTGTATCCCCAATATCCCTCTAGTGCAGTATATCCCACAATATCACCCTAGTGTAGTATATCCCCAATATCCCTCTAGTGTAGTATATCCCCCAATATCCCCTAGTGTAGTGTATCCCCAATATCCCTCTAGTGTAGTATATCCCACAATATCACCCTAGTGTAGTATATCCCCAATATCCCTCTAGTGTAGTATATCCCCCAATATCCCTCTAGTGTAGTATATCCCCAATATCCCTCTCGTGTAGTATATCTCCCAATATCCCTCTAGTGTAGTATATCCCACAATATCCCCTAGTGTAGTATATCCCCAATATCCCTCTAGTGTAGTATATCCCCCAATATCCGTCTAGTGTAGTATATCCCCAATATCCCTCTAGTGTAGTATATCCCCCAATATCCGTCTAGTGTAGTATATCCCCAATATCCCTCTAGTGTAGTATATCCCCAATATCCCCTAGTGTAGTATATCCCCAATATCACCCTAGTGTAGTACCTCCCCCAATATCCCTCTAGTGTAGTACATCCCCCAATATCCCTCTGGTGTAGTATATCCCACAATATCCCTCCAGTGTAGAAGATCCCCAATATCCCTCGAGCATAGTATATCCCCCAATATCCCTCTAGTATAGTATATCCCACAATATCCCCCAGTGTAGTCTATCCCCAATATCCATCTAGTGTAGTATATCCCACAATATCCCTCAAAATCCCTCTAGTGTAGTATATCCCCCAATATCCCTCTAGTGTAGTATATCCCCAATATTCCTCTAGTGCAGTATATCCCCCAATATCCCTCTAGTGTAGTATATCCCCAATATCACCCTAGTGTAGTATATCCCCAATATCCCTCTCGTGTAGTATATCCCCCAATATCCCTCTGGTGTAGTATATCCCCAATATCCCTCTGGTGTAGTATATCCCCAATATTCCTCTAGTGTAGTATATCCCCCAATATCCCTCTAGTGTAGTGCATCCCCCAATATCCCTCTCGTGTAATATATCCCCAACATACCTGTAGTGTAGTATATCCCACAATATCCCTCTGGTGTAGTATATCCCCAATATCCCTCTAGTGTAGTATATCCCCCAATATCCCTCTCGTGTAGTATATCCCACAATATCCCTCTGGTGTAGTATATCCCCAATATCCCTCTCGTGTAGTATATCCCCCAATATCCCTCCAGTGTAGCATATCCCACAATATCCCTCTAGTGTAGTATATCCCCCAATATCCCTCTCGTGTAATATATCCCCAACATACCTGTAGTGTAGTATATCCCCCAATATCCCTCTGGTGTAGTATATCCCCAATATCCCTCTAGTGTAGTATATCCCCCAATATCCCTCTAGTGTAGTATATCCCACAATATCCCTCTGGTGTAGTATATCCCCAATATCCCTCTCGTGTAGTATATCCCCCAATATCCCTCCAGTGTAGCATATCCCACAATATCCCTCTAGTGTAGTATATCCCCAATATCCCCTAGTGTAGTATATCCCCAATATCACCCTAGTGTAGTACATCCCCCAATATCCCTCTAGTGTAGTACATCCCCCAATATCCCTCTGGTGTAGTATATCCCACAATATCCCTCAAAATCCCTCTAGTGTAGTATATCCCCCAATATCCCTCTAGTGTAGTATATCCCCAATATCCATCTAGTGTAGTATATCCCACAATATCCCTCAAAATCCCTCTAGTGTAGTATATCCCCCAATATCCCTCTAGTGTAGTATATCCCCAATATTCCTCTCGTGTAGTATATCCCCCAATATCCCTCTGGTGTAGTATATCCCCAATATTCCTCTAGTGTAGTATATCCCCAATATTCCTCTAGTGTAGTATATCCCCAATATTCCTCTAGTGTAGTATATCCCCAATATTCCTCTAGTGTATTACATCCCCCAATATCCCTCTCGTGTAATATATCCCCAACATACCTGTAGTGTAGTATATCCCACAATATCCCTCTGGTGTAGTATATCCCCAATATCCCTCTAGTGTAGTATATCCCCCAATATCCCTCTAGTGTAGTATATCCCACAATATCCCTCTGGTGTAGTATATCCCCAATATCCCTCTCGTGTAGTATATCCCCCAATATCCCTCCAGTGTAGCATATCCCACAATATCCCTCTAGTGTAGTATATCCCCCAATATCCCTCTAGTGTAGTATATCCCCCAATATCCCCTAGTGTAGTGTATCCCCCAATATCCCTCTAGTGTAGTATATCCCACAATATCCCTCTAGTGTAGTATATCCCCCAATATCCCCTAGTGTAGTGTATCCCCAATATCCCTCTAGTGTAGTATATCCCCCAATATCCCTCCAGTGTAGTATATCCCCCAATATCCCCTAGTGTAGTGTATCCCCCAATATCCCTCTAGTGTAGTATATCCCCCAATATCCCCTAGTGTAGTGTATCCCCCAATATCCCTCTAGTGCAGTATATCCCCCAATATCCCCTAGTGTAGTGTATCCCCCAATATCCCTCTAGTGTAGTATATCCCCCAATATCCCTCTAGTGTAGTATATCACCCAATATCCCCTAGTGTAGTGTATCCCCCAATATCCCTCTAGTGTAGTATATCCACCAATATCCCTCTAGTGTAGTATATCCCACAATATCCCCTAGTGTAGTGTATCCCCCAATATCCCTCTAGTGTAGTATATCCCACAATATCCCCTAGTGTAGTGTATCCCCAATATCCCTCTAGTGTAGTATATCCCCCAATATCCCTCTAGTGTAGTATATCCCACAATATCCCCTAGTGTAGTGTATCCCCAATATCCCTCTAGTGTAGTATATCCACCAATATCCCTCTGGTGTAGTATATCCCACAATATCCCCTAGTCTAGTACATCCCCCAATATCCCTCTAGTGTAGTACATCCCCCAATATCCCTCTGGTGTAGTATATCCCACAATATCCCCTAGTCTAGTACATCCCCCAATATCCCTCTAGTGTAGTACATCCCCCAATATCCCTCTGGTGTAGTATATCCCACAATATCCCTCCAGTGTAGAAGATCCCCAATATCCATCTAGTGTAGTATATCCCACAATATCCCCCAAAATCCCTGTAGTGTAGTATATCCCTCAATATCCCTCTAGTGTAGTATATCCCCCAATATCCCTCTAGTGTAGTACATCCCCCAATATCCCTCTCGTGTAGTATATCCCCAACATACCTGTAGTGTAGTTTATCCCACAATATCCCTCTGGTGTAGTATATCCCCAATATCCCTCTAGTGTAGTACATCCCCCAATATCCCTCTCGTGTAGTATATCCCCAACATACCTGTAGTGTAGTATATCCCACAATATCCCTCTCGTGTAGTATATCCCCAATATTCCTCGAGTGTAGTATATCCCCCAATATCCCTCTAGTGTAGTATATCCCCAATATCCCTCTCGTGTAGTATATCCCCCAATATCCCTCTGGTGTAGTATATCCCCAATATCCCTCTCGTGTAATATATCCCCCAATATCCCTCTCGTGTAGTATATCCCACAAAATCCCAGTAGTGTAGCATATCCCACAATATCCCTCTAGTGTAGTATATCCCCCAATATCCCCTAGTGCAGTATATTTCCCAATATCCCTCTAGTGTAGTATATCCCACAATATCCCCTAGTGTAGTATATCCCCCAATATCCCCTAGTCTAGTACATCCCCCAATATCCCTCTAGTGTAGTACATCCCCCAATATCCCTCTAGTGTAGTATATCCCACAATATCCCTCTCGTGTAGTATATCCCCAATATCCCCTAGTGCAGTATATTTCCCAATATCCCTCTAGTGTAGTATATCCCACAATATCCCCTAGTGTAGTATATCCCCCAATATCCCCTAGTCTAGTACATCCCCCAATATCCCTCTAGTGTAGTACATCCCCCAATATCCCTCTAGTGTAGTATATCCCCAATATCCCTCTAGTGTAGTATATCCCCCAATATCCCCTAGTCTAGTACATCCCCCAATATCCCTCTAGTGTAGTACATCCCCCAATATCCCTCTAGTGTAGTATATCCCACAATATCCCTCTCGTGTAGTATATCCCACAAAATCCCAGTAGTGTAGCATATCCCACAATATCCCCTAGTGTAGTGTATCCCCAATATCCCTCTAGTGTAGTACATCCCCCAATATCCCTCTAGTGTAGTATATCCCACAATATCCCTCTCGTGTAGTATATCCCCAATATCCCCTAGTGCAGTATATTTCCCAATATCCCTCTAGTGTAGTACATCCCACAATATCCCCTAGTCTAGTACATCCCCCAATATCCCTCTAGTGTAGTACATCCCCCAATATCCCTCTAGTGTAGTATATCCCACAATATCCCCTAGTCTAGAACATCCCCCAATATCCCTCTAGTGTAGTATATCCCCAATATCCCTCTAGTGTAGTATATCCCACAATATCCCTCTAGTGTAGTATATCCCCCAATATCCCCTAGTCTAGTACATCCCCCAATATCCCTCTAGTGTAGTATATCCACCAATATCCCTCTAGTGTAGTATATCCCCAATATCCCTCTAGTGTAGTATATCCCACAATATCCCTCTAGTGTAGTATATCCCCCAATATCCCCTAGTCTAGTACATCCCCCAATATCCCTCTAGTGTAGTATATCCCCAATATCCCTCTAGTCTAGTACATCCACCAATATCCCTCTAGTGTAGTATATCCCACAATATCCCTCTAGTGCAGTATATCCCCCAATATCCCCTAGTCTAGTACATCCCCCAATATCCCTCTAGTGTAGTATATCCCCAATATCCCTCTAGTGTAGTATATCCCCCAATATCCCCTAGTCTAGTACATCCCCCAATATCCCTCTAGTGTAGTATATCCACCAATATCCCTCCAGTGTAGTATATCCCCAATATCCCCTAGTCTAGTACATCCCCCAATATCCCTCTAGTGTAGTATATCCCCCAATATCCCCTAGTCTAGTACATCCCCCAATATCCCTCTAGTGTAGTATATCCCCAATATCCCTCTAATGTAGTTTATCCACCAATATCCCTCTAGTGTAGTATATCCCCCAATATCCCCTAGTCTAGTACATCCCCCAATATCCCTCTAGTGTAGTATATCCCCCAATATCCCTCTAGTGTAGTATATCCCCAATATCCCTCTAGTGTAGTATATCCCAAAATATCCCCGAGTGTAGTATATCCCCAATATCCCTCTAGTGCAGTATATCCCCCAATATCCCTCCAGTGTAGTATATCCCACAATATCCCCTAGTGTAGTATATCCCCAATATCACCCTAGTGTAGTATATCCCCAATATCCCTCCAGTGTAGTATATCCCCCAATATCCCTCTAGTGTAGTATATCGCCCAATATCCCTCCAGTGTAGTATATCCCCCAATATCCCTCTAGTGTAATATATCCCCCAATATCCCTCTAGTGTAGTATATCCCCAATATCACCCTAGTGTAGTACATCCCCCAATATCCCTCTAGTGTAGTACATCCCCCAATATCCCTCTGGTGTAGTATATCCCACAATATCCCCCAGTGTAGTATATCCCCAATATCCATCTAGTGTAGTATATCCCACAATATCCCTCAAAATCCCTCTAGTGTAGTATATCCCCCAATATCCCTCTAGTGTAGTATATCCCCAATATTCCTCTAGTGTAGTATATCCCCCAATCTCCCTCTAGTGTAGTATATCCCCCAATATCCCTCTAGTGTAGTACATCCCCCCAATATCCCTCTCGTGTAGTATATCCCCCAATATCCCTCTGGTGTAGTATATCCCCAATATCCCTCTGGTGTAGTATATCCCCAATATTCCTCTAGTGTAGTATATCCCCCAATATCCCTCTAGTGTAGTACATCCCCCCAATATCCCTCTCGTGTAGTATATCCCCCAATATCCCTCTAGTGTAGTATATCCCCAATATTCCTCTAGTGTAGTATATCCCCCAATATCCCTCTAGTGTAGTACATCCCCCAATATCCCTCTCGTGTAATATATCCCCAACATACCTGTAGTGTAGTATATCCCCCAATATCCCTCTGGTGTAGTATATCCCCAATATCCCTCTAGTGTAGTATATCCCCCAATATCCCTCTAGTGTAGTATATCCCACAATATCCCTCTGGTGTAGTATATCCCCAATATTCCTCTCGTGTAGTATATCCCACAATATCCCTCTGGTGTAGTATATCCCCAATATCCCTCTCGTGTAGTATATCCCACAATATCCCTCTAGTGTAGTATATCCCCCAATATCCCTCTAGTGTAGTATATCCACCAATATCCCTCTAGTGTAGTACATCCCCCAATATCCCTCTAGTGTAGTGTATCCCCCAATATCCCTCTAGTGTAGTATATCCCACAATATCCCCTAGTGTAGTGTATCCCCAATATCCCTCTAGTGTAGTATATCCCCCAATATCCCTCTAGTGTAGTATATCCCCCAATATCCCTCTAGTGTAGTATATCCCCCAATATCCCTCTAGTGTAGTACATCCCCCAATATCCCTCTAGTGTAGTACATCCCCCAATATCCCTCTAGTGTAGTGTATCCCCCAATATCCCTCTAGTGTAGTATATCCCACAATATCCCCTAGTGTAGTGTATCCCCAATATCCCTCTAGTGTAGTATATCCCCAATATCCCTCTAGTGTAGTATATCCCCCAATATCCCTCTAGTGTAGTATATCCCCCAATATCCCTCTAGTGTAGTATATCCCCCAATATCCCTCTAGTGTAGTATATCCCCAATATCCCTCTAGTGTAGTATATCCCCCAATATCCCTCTAGTGTAGTATATCCCCAATATCCCTCTAGTGTAGTACATCCCCCAATATCCCTCTAGTGTAGTATATCCCCCAATATCCCTCTAGTGTAGTACATCCCCCAATATCCCTCTGGTGTAGTACATCCCCCAATATCCCTCTAGTGTAGTATATCCCCAATATCCCTCTAGTGTAGTATATCCCCCAATATCCCTCTAGTGTAGTATATCCCCAATATCCCTCTAGTGTAGTATATCCCCCAATATCCCTCTAGTGTAGTATATCCCCCAATATCCCTCTAGTGTAGTACATCCACCAATATCCCTCTAGTGTAGTATATCCCCCAATATCCCTCTAGTGTAGTATATCCCACAATATCCCCTAGTGTAGTGTATCCCCAATATCCCTCTAGTGTAGTATATCCCCCAATATCCCTCTAGTGTAGTATATCCCCCAATATCCCTCTAGTGTAGTATATCCCCCAATATCCCTCTAGTGTAGTATATCCCCCAATATCCCTCTAGTGTAGTACATCCCCCAATATCCCTCTAGTGTAGTATATCCCCAATATCCCTCTAGTGTAGTATATCCCCCAATATCCCTCTAGTGTAGTATATCCCCCAATATCCCTCTAGTGTAGTATATCCCCCAATATCCCTCTAGTGTAGTACATCCCCCAATATCCCTCTAGTGTAGTACATCCCCCAATACCCTCTAGTGTAGTACATCCCCCAATATCCCTCTGGTGTAGTACATCCCCCAATATCCCTCTAGTGTAGTACATCCCCCAATATCCCTCTAGTGTAGTACATCCCCCAATATCCCTCTGGTGTAGTATATCCCCCAATATCCCTCTAGTGTAGTACATCCCCCAATATCCCTCTAGTGTAGTACATCCCCCAATATCCCTCTGGTGTAGTATATCCCCCAATATCCCTCTAGTGTAGTACATCCCCCAATATCCCTCTAGTGTAGTATATCCCCCAATATTCCTCTAGTGTAGTACATCCCCCAATATCCCTCTAGTGTAGTATATCCCCCAATATCCCTCTAGTGTAGTACATCCCCCAATATCCCTCTAGTGTAGTATATCCCCCAATATCCCTCTGGTGTAGTATATCCCCAATATCCCTCTGGTGTAGTATATCCCCAATAACCCTCTGGTGTAGTACATCCCCCAATATCCCTCTAGTGTAGTATATCCCACAATATCCCTCTCGTGTAGTATATCCCCAATATCCCCTAGTGCAGTATATTTCCCAATATCCCTCTAGTGTAGTATATCCCACAATATCCCCTAGTCTAGTACATCCCCCAATATCCCTCTAGTGTAGTACATCCCCCAATATCCCTCTAGTGTAGTATATCCCACAATATCCCCTAGTCTAGAACATCCCCCAATATCCCTCTAGTGTAGTATATCCCCAATATCCCTCTAGTGTAGTATATCCCACAATATCCCTCTAGTGTAGTATATCCCCCAATATCCCCTAGTCTAGTACATCCCCCAATATCCCTCTAGTGTAGTATATCCACCAATATCCCTCTAGTGTAGTATATCCCCAATATCCCTCTAGTGTAGTATATCCCACAATATCCCTCTAGTGTAGTATATCCCCCAATATCCCCTAGTCTAGTACATCCCCCAATATCCCTCTAGTGTAGTATATCCCCAATATCCCTCTAGTCTAGTACATCCACCAATATCCCTCTAGTGTAGTATATCCCACAATATCCCTCTAGTGCAGTATATCCCCCAATATCCCCTAGTCTAGTACATCCCCCAATATCCCTCTAGTGTAGTATATCCCCAATATCCCTCTAGTGTAGTATATCCCCCATTATCCCCTAGTCTAGTACATCCCCCAATATCCCTCTAGTGTAGTATATCCACCAATATCCCTCGAGTGTAGTATATCCCCCAATATCCCCTAGTCTAGTACATCCCCCAATATCCCTCTAGTGTAGTATATCCCCCAATATCCCTCTAGTGTAGTATATCCCCAATATCCCTCTAGTGTAGTATATCCACCAATATCCCTCTAGTGTAGTATATCCCCCAATATCCCCTAGTCTAGTACATCCCCCAATATCCCTCTAGTGTAATATATCCCACAATATCCCTCTAGTGTAGTTTATCCCACAATATCCCTCCAGTGTAGTTTATCGCACAATATCCCTCTAGTGTAGTATATCCCAAAATATCCCCGAGTGTAGTATATCCCCAATATCCCTCTAGTGCAGTATATCCCCCAATATCCCTCCAGTGTAGTATATCCCACAATATCCCCTAGCGTAGTATATCCCCAATATCACCCTAGTGTAGTATATCCCCAATATCCCTCCAGTGTAGTATATCCCCCAATATCCCTCTAGTGTAGTTTATCCCCCAATATCCCTCCAGTGTAGTATATCCCCCAATATCCCTCTAGTGTAATATATCCCCCAATATCCCTCTAGTGTAGTATATCCCCAATATCACCCTAGTGTAGTACATCCCCCAATATCCCTCTAGTGTAGTACATCCCCCAATATCCCTCTGGTGTAGTATATCCCACAATATCCCCCAGTGTAGTATATCCCCAATATCCATCTAGTGTAGTATATCCCACAATATCCCTCAAAATCCCTCTAGTGTAGTATATCCCCCAATATCCCTCTAGTGTAGTATATCCCCAATATTCCTCTAGTGTAGTATATCCCCCAATCTCCCTCTAGTGTAGTATATCCCCCAATATCCCTCTAGTGTAGTACATCCCCCCAATATCCCTCTCGTGTAGTATATCCCCCAATATCCCTCTGGTGTAGTATATCTCCAATATCCCTCTGGTGTAGTATATCCCCAATATTCCTCTAGTGTAGTATATCCCCCAATATCCCTCTAGTGTAGTACATCCCCCCAATATCCCTCTCGTGTAGTATATCCCCCAATATCCCTCTAGTGTAGTATATCCCCAATATTCCTCTAGTGTAGTATATCCCCCAATATCCCTCTAGTGTAGTACATCCCCCAATATCCCTCTCGTGTAATATATCCCCAACATACCTGTAGTGTAGTATATCCCACAATATCCCTCTGGTGTAGTATATCCCCAATATCCCTCTAGTGTAGTATATCCCCCAATATCCCTCTAGTGTAGTATATCCCACAATATCCCTCTGGTGTAGTATATCCCCAATATTCCTCTCGTGTAGTATATCCCACAATATCCCTCTGGTGTAGTATATCCCCAATATCCCTCTCGTGTAGTATATCCCACAATATCCCTCTAGTGTAGTATATCCCCCAATATCCCTCTAGTGTAGTATATCCACCAATATCCCTCTAGTGTAGTACATCCCCCAATATCCCTCTAGTGTAGTGTATCCCCCAATATCCCTCTAGTGTAGTATATCCCACAATATCCCCTAGTGTAGTGTATCCCCAATATCCCTCTAGTGTAGTATATCCCCCAATATCCCTCTAGTGTAGTATATCCCCCAATATCCCTCTAGTGTAGTATATCCCCCAATATCCCTCTAGTGTAGTACATCTCCCAATATCCCTCTAGTGTAGTACATCCCCCAATATCCCTCTAGTGTAGTGTATCCCCCAATATCCCTCTAGTGTAGTATATCCCACAATATCCCCTAGTGTAGTGTATCCCCAATATCCCTCTAGTGTAGTATATCCCCAATATCCCTCTAGTGTAGTATATCCCCCAATATCCCTCTAGTGTAGTATATCCCCCAATATCCCTCTAGTGTAGTATATCCCCAATATCCCTCTAGTGTAGTACATCCCCCAATATCCCTCTAGTGTAGTATATCCCCAATATCCCTCTAGTGTAGTATATCCCCCAATATCCCTCTAGTGTAGTATATCCCCCAATATCCCTCTAGTGTAGTATATCCCCAATATCCCTCTAGTGTAGTATATCCCCCAATATCCCTCTAGTGTAGTATATCCCCAATATCCCTCTAGTGTAGTACATCCCCCAATATCCCTCTAGTGTAGTATATCCCCCAATATCCCTCTAGTGTAGTACATCCCCCAATATCCCTCTGGTGTAGTACATCCCCCAATATCCCTCTAGTGTAGTATATCCCCAATATCCCTCTAGTGTAGTATATCCCCCAATATCCCTCTAGTGTAGTATATCCCCAATATCCCTCTAGTGTAGTATATCCCCCAATATCCCTCTAGTGTAGTATATCCCCCAATATCCCTCTAGTGTAGTACATCCCCCAATATCCCTCTAGTGTAGTATATCCCCCAATATCCCTCTAGTGTAGTATATCCCACAATATCCCCTAGTGTAGTGTATCCCCATTATCCCTCTAGTGTAGTATATCCCCCAATATCCCTCTAGTGTAGTATATCCCCCAATATCCCTCTAGTGTAGTATATCCCCCAATATCCCTCTAGTGTAGTATATCCCCCAATATCCCTCTAGTGTAGTACATCCCCCAATATCCCTCTAGTGTAGTATATCCCCCAATATCCCTCTAGTGTAGTATATCCCCCAATATCCCTCTAGTGTAGTATATCCCCCAATATCCCTCTAGTGTAGTATATCCCCCAATATCCCTCTAGTGTAGTACATCCCCCAATATCCCTCTAGTGTAATACATCCCCCAATACCCTCTAGTGTAGTACATCCCCCAATATCCCTCTGGTGTAGTACATCCCCCAATATCCCTCTAGTGTAGTACATCCCCCAATATCCCTCTAGTGTAGTACATCCCCCAATATCCCTCTGGTGTAGTATATCCCCCAATATCCCTCTAGTGTAGTACATCCCCCAATATCCCTCTAGTGTAGTACATCCCCCAATATCCCTCTGGTGTAGTATATCCCCCAATATCCCTCTAGTGTAGTACATCCCCCAATATCCCTCTAGTGTAGTATATCCCCCAATATCCCTCTAGTGTAGTACATCCCCCAATATCCCTCTAGTGTAGTATATCCCCCAATATCCCTCTAGTGTAGTACATCCCCCAATATCCCTCTAGTGTAGTATATCCCCCAATATCCCTCTAGTGTAGTACATCCCCCAATATCCCTCTGGTGTAGTATATCCCACAATATCCCCTAGTCTAGTACATCCCCCAATATCCCTCTAGTGTAGTATATCCCACAATATCCCTCTAGTGTAGTATATCCCCAATATCCCTCTAGTGTAGTATATCCCCAATATCCCTCTAGTGTAGTATATCCCACAATATCCCTCTAGTGTAGTATATCCCCCAATATCCCCTAGTCTAGTACATCCCCCAATATCCCTCTCGTGTAGTATATCCCCAATATCCCTCTAGTGTAGTATATCCACCAATATCCCTCTAGTGTAGTATATCCCCCAATATCCCCTAGTCTAGTACATCCCCCAATATCCCTCTAGTGTAGTATATCCCCCAATATCCCTCTAGTGTAGTATATCCCCAATATCCCTCTAGTGTAGTATATCCACCAATATCCCTCTAGTGTAGTATATCCACCAATATCCCTCTAGTGTAGTATATCCCCAATATCCCTCTAGTGTAGTATATCCCACAATATCCCTCTAGTGTAGTATATCCCCCAATATCCCCTAGTCTAGTACATCCCCCAATATCCCTCTAGTGTAGTATATCCCCAATATCCCTCTAGTGTAGTATATCCCACAATATCCCTCTAGTGTAGTATATCCCCCAATATCCCCTAGTCTAGTACATCCCCCAATATCACTCGAGTGTAGTGTATCCCCAATATCCCTCTTGTGTAGTATATCCACCAATATCCCTCTAGTGTAGTATATCCCCAATATCCCTCTAGTGTAGTATATCCCACAATATCCCTCTAGTGTAGTATATCCCCCAATATCCCCTAGTCTAGTACATCCCCCAATATCCCTCTAGTGTAGTATATCCCCAATATCCCTCTAGTGTAGTATATCCACCAATATCCCTCTAGTGTAGTATATCCCCCAATATCCCCTAGTCTAGTACATCCCCCAATATCCCTCTAGTGTAGTATATCCCCCAATATCCCTCTAGTGTAGTATATCCCCAATATCCCTCTAGTGTAGTATATCCACCAATATCCCTCTAGTGTAGTATATCCCCCAATATCCCCTAGTCTAGTACATCCCCCAATATCCCTCTAGTGTAATATATCCCACAATATCCCTCTAGTGTAGTTTATCCCACAATATCCCTCCAGTGTAGTTTATCCCACAATATCCCTCTAGTGTAGTATATCCCACAATATCCCCGAGTGTAGTATATCCCCAATATCCCTCTAGTGCAGTATATCCCCCAATATCCCTCCAGTGTAGTATATCCTACAATATCCCCTAGTGCAGTACATCCCCCAATATCCCTCCAGTGTAGTATATCCCACAATATCCCCTAGCGTAGTATATCCCCAATATCACCCTAGTGTAGTATATCCCCAATATCCCTCCAGTGTAGTATATCCCCCAATATCCCTCTAGTGTAGTATATCCCACCATATCCCTCCAGTGTAGTGTATCCCCAATATCCCTCCAGTGTAGTATATCCCCCAATATCCCTCTAGTGTAGTATATCCCACAATATCCCCTCGTGTAGTTAATCCCCCAATATCCCTCTAGTGTAGTATGTCCCCCAATATCCCTCGAGTGTAGTATATCCCCCAATATCCCTCTAGTGTAGTATATCCCACAATATCCCCCAGTGTAGCATATCCCCAATATCACCCTAGTGTATTATTTCCCCCAATATCCCTCCAGTGTAGTATATCCCACAATATCCCTCTAGTGTAGTACAACCCACAATATCCCTCTCGTGTTGTATATCCCCCAATATCTCCTCGTGTAGTATATCCCCAATATCACCCGAGTGTAGTATATCCCCCAATATCCCTCTAGTGTAGTATATCCCCAATATCCCCTAGTGTAGTATATCCCACAATATCCCTCGAGTGTAATATATCCACCAATATCCCTCTAGTGTAGTACAACCCACAATATCCCTCTCGTGTAGTATATCCCACAATATCCCCTCGTGTAGTATATCCCCAATATCCCTCTAGTGTAATATATCCCCCAATATCGCTCTAGTGTAGTATATCCCCAATATCCCCTAGTGTAGTATATCCCACAATATCCCCGAGTGTAGTATATCCCCAATATCTCTCGAGTGTAGTATATCCCCCAATATCCCTCTAGTGTAGTACATCCCCCAATATTCCTCCACCCCCAATATCCCTCCAGTGCAGTATATCCCCCAATATCCCCTAGTGTAGTACATCCCCCAATATCCCTCTAGTGTAGTATATCCCACAATATCCCTCTAGTGTAGTATATCCCCAATATCACCTCGTGTAGTATATCCTCCAATTTCAACCTGGAGTAGTATATCCTCCAATTTCACCCCAGTGTTGTATATCCCCAATATCACCTAATTGAAGTCTATCCCCAATATCACCCTAGTGTAGTATATCCCCAATATCACCTCGTGTAGTATATCCCCAATATCACCTCGTGTAGTATATCCTCCAATTTCAACCTGGAGTAGTATGTCCCCCAAATTCACCCCAGTGTAGTATATCCCCCAATATCACTCTCATGTAGTATATCCCCCAATATCACCCCAGTGTAGTATCTCCCCCAATATCATCCTCGTGTAGTATATCCCCAATATCACTCTGGTGTAGTATATCCTCCAATTTCACCCTAGTGTAGTATATCCCCCAAAATCACCCTAGTGTAGTATATCCCCCAATGTCACTCTAGTGTAGTATATCTCCCAATATCACCCGAGTGGAATACATCACCCAATATCCCCCGAGTGTAGTATATCCTCCAATATCACCCTAGTGTAGTATATCCCCCAATATCACCCGAGTGTAGTATATCCCCAATATCACCCTCGTATAGTATATCCCCAATATCACCCCAGTGTAGTATATCCCTAAAATTCATCCTAGTGTCGTATAGCCCCCAATATCACTCCAGTGTAGTATATCCCCCAATATCACCCAAGTGTAGTATATCCCCCAATATCAGTGTAGTGTAGTATATCCCCAATATCACCCTAGTGTAGTATATCCTCCAATATCACCCCAGTGTAGCATATCCCCCAATATCACCGTAGTGTAGTATATCCCCCAATATCACCCTAGTGTAGTATAGCCCCCAATATCACTGTAGTGTAGTATATCCTCCAATATCACACTAGTGTAGTATATCCCCCAATATCACCCTCATTTAGTATATCCCCAATATCATTCTCGTGTAGTATATCCTCCAGTATCACCCCAGTGTAGTATATCCCCCAATATCACCCTCATGTAGTATATCCCCCAATATCACTCGAGTGTAGTATATCCCCCAATATCACCCTAGTGTAGTATATCCTCCAATATCACCCTCATGTAGTATATCCCCAATATCACTCTAGTGTAGTATATCCCCCAATATCACTCTAGTGTAGTATATCCTCCAATATCACCCTAGTGTAGTATATCCCCCAATATCACCCTCATGTAGTATATCCCCAATATCATCCTCGTGTAGTATATCCCTGATATCACTCTAGTGTAGTATATCCTCCAATATCACCCTCGTGTAGTATATCCCCCAAATTCACCCTAGTGTAGTATATCCCCAATATCACCCGAGTATAGTATATCCCCCAATATCACCCTCGTGTAGTATATCCTCCAATATCACCCTAGTGTAGTAGATCCCCCAATATCACCCTCATGTAGTATATCCCCAATATCACCCTAGTGTAGTATATCCTCCAATTTCACCCTAGTGTAGTATATCCCCCAAATTCACCCTCGTGTAGTATATCCCCCAAATTCACCCTCGTGTAGTATATCCCCCAATATCACTCCAGTGCAGTATATCCCCAATATCACCCTAGTGTAGTATATCCTCCAATATCACCCTCGTGTAGTATATCCCCAATATCACCCAAGTGTAGTATATCCCCCAAATTCACCCTCGTGTAGTATATCCCCCAAATTCACCCTCGTGTAGTATATCCCCCAATATCACTCAAGTGTAGTATATCCCCAATATCACCCTAGTGTAGTATATCCTCCAATATCACCCTTGTGTAGTATATCCCCCAAATTCACCCTAGTGTAGTATAGCCCCCAATATCACTGTAGTGTAGTATATCCTCCAATATCACACTAGTGTAGTATATCCCCCAATATCACCCTCATTTAGTATATCCCCAATATCATTCTCGTGTAGTATATCCTCCAGTATCACCCCAGTGTAGTATATCCCCCAATATCACCCTCATGTAGTATATCCCCCAATATCACTCGAGTGTAGTATATCCCCCAATATCACCCTAGTGTAGTATATCCTCCAATATCACCCTCATGTAGTATATCCCCAATATCACTCTAGTGTAGTATATCCCCCAATATCACTCTAGTGTAGTATATCCTCCAATATCACCCTAGTGTAGTATATCCCCCAATATCACCCTCATGTAGTATATCCCCAATATCATCCTCGTGTAGTATATCCCTGATATCACTCTAGTGTAGTATATCCTCCAATATCACCCTCGTGTAGTATATCCCCCAAATTCACCCTAGTGTAGTACATCCCCAATATCACTCCAGTGTAGTATATCCCCAATATCACCCGAGTATAGTATATCCCCCAATATCACCCTCATGTAGTATATCCTCCAATATCACCCTAGTGTAGTAGATCCCCCAATATCACCCTCATGTAGTATATCCCCAATATCACCCTAGTGTAGTATATCCTCCAATTTCACCCTAGTGTAGTATATCCCCCAAATTCACCCTCGTGTAGTATATCCCCCAAATTCACCCTCGTGTAGTATATCCCCCAATATCACTCCAGTGCAGTATATCCCCAATATCACCCTAGTGTAGTATATCCTCCAATATCACCCTCGTGTAGTATATCCCCAATATCACCCAAGTGTAGTATATCCCCCAAATTCACCCTCGTGTAGTATATCCCCCAAATTCACCCTCGTGTAGTATATCCCCCAATATCACTCAAGTGTAGTATATCCCCAATATCACCCTAGTGTAGTATATCCTCCAATATCACCCTTGTGTAGTATATCCCCCAAATTCACCCTAGTGTAGTATATCCCCCAATATCACCCTAGTGTAGTATATCCTCCAATATCACCCTAGTGTAGTATATCCCCCAAATTCACCCTCATGCAGTATATCCCCCAATATCACTCTAGTGTAGTATATCCCCAATATCACCCTAGTGTAGTATATCCTCCAATATCACCCTAGTGTAGTATATCCCCCAATATCACCCTAGTGTAGTATATCCCCCAATATCACCCTAGTGTAGTATATCCTCCAATATCACCCTAGTGTAGTATATCCCCCAATATCACCCTAGTGTAGTATATCCCCCAATATCACCCTCGTGTAGTATATCCTCCAATATCACCCTCGTGTAGTATATCCCCAATATCACCCTAGTGTAGTATATCCCCCAAATTCACACTAGTGTAGTATATCCTCCAATATCACGCTAGTGTAGTATATCCCCCAAATTCACCCTAGTGTAGTATATCCTCCAATATCACCCTAGTGTAGTATATCCCCCAAATTCACCCTAGTGTAGTATATCCCCCAATATCACCCTCGTGTAGTATATCCCCAATATCACCCTAGTGTAGTATATCCCCCAAATTCACCCTAGTGTAGTATATCCCCCAATATCACCCTAGTGTAGTATATCCTCCAATATCACCCTAGTGTAGTATATCCTCCAATATCACCCTTGTGTAGTATATCCTCCAATATCACCCTTGTGTAGTATATCCCACAATATCACCCTAGTGTAGTATATCCCCCAAATTCACCCTAGTGTAGTATATCCCCCAATATCACCCTAGTGTAGTATATCCTCCAATATCACCCTAGTGTAGTATATCCCCCATATTCACCCTAGTGTAGTATATCCCCCAATATCACCCTCGTGTAGTATATCCCCAATATCACCCTAGTGTAGTATATCCCCCAAATTCACCCTAGTGTAGTATATCCCCCAATATCACCCTAGTGTAGTATATCCTCCAATATCACCCTTGTGTAGTATATCCTCCAATATCACCCTAGTGTAGTATATCCTCCAATATCACCCTTGTGTAGTATATCCCCCAAATTCACCCTAGTGTAGTATATCCCCAATATCGCCCTAGTGTAGTATATCCTCCAATTTCACCCTAGTGTAGTATATCCCCCAATATCACCCTAGTGTAGTATATCCTCCAATATCACCCTAGTGTAGTATATCCCCCAAATTCACCCTCATGCAGTATATCCCCCAATATCACTCTAGTGTAGTATATCCCCAATATCACCCTAGTGTAGTATATCCTCCAATATCACCCTAGTGTAGTATATCCCCCAATATCACCCTAGTGTAGTATATCCCCCAATATCACCCTAGTGTAGTATATCCTCCAATATCATCCTAGTGTAGTATATCCCCCAAATTCACCCTAGTGTAGTATATCCCCCAATATCACCCTAGTGTAGTATATCCCCCAATATCACCCTCGTGTAGTATATCCTCCAATATCACCCTCGTGTAGTATATCCCCAATATCACCCTAGTGTAGTATATCCCCCAAATTCACACTAGTGTAGTATATCCCCCAATATCACCCTAGTGTAGTATATCCTCCAATATCACCCTAGTGTAGTATATCCCCCAAATTCACCCTAGTGTAGTATATCCTCCAATATCACCCTAGTGTAGTATATCCCCCAAATTCACCCTAGTGTAGTATATCCCCCAATATCACCCTCGTGTAGTATATCCCCAATATCACCCTAGTGTAGTATATCCCCCAAATTCACCCTAGTGTAGTATATCCCCCAATATCACCCTAGTGTAGTGTATCCCCAATATCACCCTCATGTCGTATATCCCATAATATCACCCTCATGTAGTTTATCCCCAATATCACCCTAGTGTAGTATATCCCCCAATATCACCCTAGTGTAGTATATCCTCCAATATCACCCTAGTGTAGTATATCCCCCAAATTCACCCTAGTGTAGTATATCCCCCAATATCACCCTAGTGTAGTATATCCCCCAATATCACCCTCGTGTAGTATATCCTCCAATATCACCCTCGTGTAGTATATCCCCAATATCACCCTAGTGTAGTATATCCCCCAAATTCACCCTAGTGTAGTATATCCCCCAATATCACCCTAGTATAGTATATCCTCCAATATCACCCTAGTGTAGTATATCCCCCAATATCACCCTCGTGTAGTATATCCCCAATATCACCCTAGTGTAGTATATCCACCAAATTCACCCTAGTGTAGTATATCCTCCAATATCACCCTAGTGTAGTATATCCCCCAAATTCACCCTAGTGTAGTATATCCCCCAATATCACCCTCGTGTAGTATATCCCCAATATCACCCTAGTGTAGTATATCCCCCAAATTCACCCTAGTGTAGTATATCCCCAATATCACCCTAGTGTAGTATATCCTCCAATATCACCCTAGTGTAGTATATCCTCCAATATCACCCTTGTGTAGTATATCCTCCAATATCACCCTTGTGTAGTATATCCTACAAATTCAGCCTAGTGTAGTATATCCTCCAATATCACCCTAGTGTAGTATATCCCCCAATATCACCCTAGTGTAGTATATCCTCCAATATCACCCTTGTGTAGTATATCCTCCAATATCACCCTTGTGTAGTATATCCCACAATATCACCTTAGTGTAGTATATCCCCCAAATTCAGCCTAGTGTAGTATATCCCCCAATATCACCCGAGTGTAGTATATCCTCCAATATCCCCCTAGTGTAGTATATCCCCCAATATCACTCTAGTGTAGTATGTCCCCCAAATTCACCCTAGTGTAGTCTATCCTCCAATATCACTCTAGTGTAGTATATCCCCAATATCACTCCAGTGTAGTATATCCCCCAATATCACCCTAGTGTAGTATATCCCCCAAATTCACCCTAGTGTAGTATATCCCCCAATATCACCCTAGTGTAGTATATCCTCCAATATCACCCTAGTGTAGTATATCCCCCAAATTCACCCTAGTGTAGTATATCCCCCAATATCACCCTTGTGTAGCATATCCCCAATATCACCCTAGTGTAGTATATCCCCCAAATTCACCCTAGTGTAGTATATCCTCCAATATCACCCTAGTGTAGTATATCCCACAATATCACCCTCGTGTAGTATATCCTCCAATATCCCCCGAGTGTAGTATATCCCCCAAATTCACCCTAGTGTAGTATATCCCCCAATATCACCGTAGTGTAGATTACCCCCGAAATTCACCCTAGTGTAGTATATCCCCCAATATCCCCCGAGTGTAGTATATCCCCAATATCCCCCTAGTGTAGTATATCCTCCAATATCACCCTAGTGTAGTATATCCCCCAATATCCCCCGAGTGTAGTATCTCCCCCAATATCCCCCGAGTGTAGTATATCCCCCAATATCACCCTTGTGTAGTATATCCCCAATATCCCCCGAGTGTAGTATATCCCCCAATATCCCCCGAGTGTAGTATATCCCCCAATATCCCCCGAGTGTAGTATATCCCCCAATATCCCCCTAGTGTAGTATATCCTCCAATATCACCCTAGTGTAGTATATCCTCCAATATCCCCCTAGTGTAGTATATCCCCCAATATCCCCCGAGTGTAGTATATCCCCCAATATCCCCCTAGTGTAGTATATCCTCCAATATCCCCCTAGTGTAGTATATCCCCCAATATCCCCCGAGTGTAGTATATCCCCCAATATCCCCCTAGTGTAGTATATCCTCCAATATCCCCCTAGTGTAGTATATCCCCCAATATCCCCCGAGTGTAGTATATCCTCCAATATCACCCTTGTGTAGTATATCCTCCAATATCACCCTTGTGTAGTATATCCCACAATATCACCTTAGTGTAGTATATCCCCCAAATTCAGCCTAGTGTAGTATATCCCCCAATATCACCCGAGTGTAGTATATCCCCCAATATCACTCTAGTGTAGTATGTCCCCCAAATTCACCCTAGTGTAGTATATCCTCCAATATCACTCTAGTGTAGTATATCCCCAATATCACTCCAGTGTAGTATATCCCCCAATATCACCCTAGTGTAGTATATCCCCCAAATTCACCCTAGTGTAGTATATCCCCCAATATCACCCTAGTGTAGTATACCCTCCAATATCACCGTAGTGTAGTATATCCCCCAAATTCACCCTAGTGTAGTATATCCCCCAATATCACCCTTGTGTAGTATATCCCCAATATCACCCTAGTGTAGTATATCCCCCAAATTCACCCTAGTGTAGTATATCCTCCAATATCACCCTAGTGTAGTATATCCCACAATATCACCCTCGTGTAGTATATCCTCCAATATCCCCCGAGTGTAGTATATCCCCCAAATTCACCCTAGTGTAGTATATCCCCCAATATCACCCTAGTGTAGATTACCCCCGAAATTCACCCTAGTGTAGTATATCCCCCAATATCCCCCGAGTGTAGTATATCCCCCAATATCCCCCTAGTGTAGTATATCCTCCAATATCACCCTAGTGTAGTATATCCCCCAATATCCCCCGAGTGTAGTATATCCCCCAATATCCCCCGAGTGTAGTATATCCCCCAATATCACCCTTGTGTAGTATATCCCCCAATATCCCCCGAGTGTAGTATATCCCCCAATATCCCCCGAGTGTAGTATATCCCCCAATATCCCCCTAGTGTAGTATATCCTCCAATATCACCCTAGTGTAGTATATCCCCCAATATCACCCTTGTGTAGTATATCCCCCAATATCCCCCGAGTGTAGTATATCCCCCAATATCCCCCGAGTGTAGTATATCCCCCAATATCCCCCTAGTGTAGTATATCCCCCAATATCCCCCGAGTGTAGTATATCCCCCAATATCCCCCGAGTGTAGTATATCCCCCAATAACCCCCGAGTGTAGTATATCCCCCAATATCCCCCTTGTGTAGTATATCCCCCAATATCCCCCGAGTGTAGTATATCCCCCAATATCCCCCGAGTGTAGTATATCCCCCAATATCACCCTTGTGTAGTATATCCCCAATATCCCCCGAGTGTAGTATATCCCCCAATATCCCCCGAGTGTAGTATATCCCCCAATATCCCCCGAGTGTAGTATATCCCCCAATATCCCCCTAGTGTAGTATATCCTCCAATATCACCCTAGTGTAGTATATCCCCCAATATCACCCTTGTGTAGTATATCCCCCAATATCCCCCGAGTGTAGTATATCCCCCAATATCCCCCGAGTGTAGTATATCCCCCAATATCCCCCTAGTGTAGTATATCCTCCAATATCACCCTAGTGTAGTATATCCCCCAATATCCCCCGAGTGTAGTATATCCCCCAATATCCCCCGAGTGTAGTATATCCTCCAATATCCCCCTAGTGTAGTATATCCCCCAATATCCCCCGAGTGTAGTATATCCCCCAATATCCGCCGAGTGTAGTATATCCTCCAATATCCCCCTAGTGTAGTATATCCCCCAATATCCCCCTAGTGTAGTATATCCTCCAATATCCCCCTAGTGTAGTATATCCTCCAATATCACCCTAGTGTAGTATATCCTCCAATATCCCCCGAGTGTAGTATATCCCCCAATATCCCCCTAGTGTAGTATATCCTCCAATATCCCCCTAGTGTAGTATATCCTCCAATATCCCCCGAGTGTAGTATATCCCCCAATATCCCCTGAGTGTAGTATATCCCCCAATATCCCCCTAGTGTAGTATATCCTCCAATATCCCCCGAGTGTAGTATATCCCCCAATATCCCCCGAGTGTAGTATATCCCCCAATATCCCCCTAGTGTAGTATATCCTCCAATATCCCCCGAGTGTAGTATATCCCCCAATATCCCCTGAGTGTAGTATATCCCCCAATATCCCCCTAGTGTAGTATATCCCCCAATATCCCCTGAGTGTAGTATATCCCCCAATATCCCCCTAGTGTAGTATATCCTCCAATATCACCCTAGTGTAGTATATCCCCCAATATCCCCCGAGTGTAGTATATCCCCCAATATCCCTCTGGTGTAGTATATCCTCCAATATCCCCCTAGTGTAGTATATCCTCCAATATCACCCTAGTGTAGTATATCCTCCAATATCACCCTAGTGTAGTATATCCTCCAATATCACCCTAGTGTAGTATATCCCCCAATATCCCCCGAGTGTAGTATATCCTCCAATATCCCTCTAGTGTAGTATATCCCCCAATATCCCCCTAGTGTAGTATATCCTCCAATATCCCCCTAGTGTAGTATATCCTCCAATATCACCCTAGTGTAGTATATCCCCCAATATCCCCCGAGTGTAGTATATCCCCCAATATCCCCCGAGTGTAGTATATCCCCCAATATCCCCCGAGTGTAGTATATCCTCCAATATCCCCTAATGTAATACATTCTGCAATATCCCCCTGACAGCCATACCAGCGGACAGAGAGCAGACTGGTGCCATTACCTTTTCAGCCGACTGTGCCGTGCCGAAAAAGATGGGGACGAATGCCAGCCAGATGATGCAGGTGGTGTACATGGTGAAGCCGATGGGCTTGGCCTCGTTGAAGGTCTCGGGCACGCCGCGGCTCTTGATGGCGTACACGGTGCAGGTGACCATCAGGAGGATGCTGTAGCTGAGGCAGCAGATGATGGAGCGGTCGGACATGTCACACTTGAGGACCCCTCGGGCGAACTGGGGGTCGGGGGTCCGCTGTTCCTCGTAGTCCACGGTGGCGTGGGGGGGCTGGACGCCCAGCCAGACGAGGACCCCCAGGACCTGGAGGGAGATGAGAATGAAGGTGATGGCCAGCTGCGAGGTGGGGCTGATGAACCGGGGGGGCGTCACCGACCTCTTGCCCCTCTCGAAGATGCGGTAGATGCGGTTGGTCTTGGTAAGCAGGGCGGAGTAGGTGATGCTCATGCCCAGTCCCAGCAGGAGGCGGCGGAGGGCACAGACTACGGCCCCCGGCTCGGCGATCATCAGGAAGGTGATGGCGTAGATCAGGAAGATCCCGGTCAGCAGCACGTAGCTGAGCTCGCGGCCCGACGCCCGAACAATGGGCGTCTCGTTGTGCCGGATGAAGATGAGCACGGTGGAGGTGGTAACCAGGATGCCCATGACCGCCAGAAAGAGGGGCAGCACCGCCCAGGCCGAGTGCCACTCCAGCTTGACCACGGGCGTGGGCCGGCAGCCCGTCCGGTTCTGGCTGGGCCTCATGTCCAACGGGCAGAGCTGGCAGTCGAACTCGCTGAGCTGGTAGCGGTAGCCATCGCACAGTTCACAGTGCCAGCAGCAGGGCACGCCCTTCACCATCTTTTTCCGCTCGCCAGGCTGGCAGGGGACGCTGCACACCGAGGGCGGGACCTCCGTGCCCCCGCCGCCCCACTGCATCTCCTCCAGCTGAAACAGACCATAATTTGCATGACGTTAGATACAGAGTAAAGCTCCCTCGACACTAATAAAAAACGGGGTTGGCTGCTGCCTAATTGTGACGACTGAGTGCTGATTGCAGCAACGAGCAACAGCTGACAGTGCTGCAGTCAGTTGCTGGAGGTGCTGCTGGAGAGGGAGAGCTGAGGAGAGAGCTGCATCATTTTGAATAACTTTTGCTACCGAGGAGAAAAAGACTTTTGAATCATAAGACTGTGTTTCGAGGTGGGTGTCGAGCACCAGACTTGAATTTGATTTGGACTGTTGGCAGAGGTGGGAGAGGCCGGAAGAACAAGGGGTGGGGGCTGCTTTTGGCTGACCCAGGTGAAGACACCTCTCCCCAACCGGAAGACCAGAAGAGTGTGTGAAGGACTGTTTGAACTGTTGTCTGTCATATCACCTCGGTAAAGCAAGTCATCACTCCCAGCCTCCCTTTTCCTCTTCAGCATACCCTCTGCCTCGCCCCTACCTGATTATATTTTATTTATTTATTTTTTTCTTGCTTTATTTCAAATCTGTAGGCCTACCTTTGGGGTGGGGTTTAGCTCTTGACCCATGGCAAGTCCATCTGTGCCCATGACGGGGCCCTCTAACACCTCTGCGGCTGCCCATGTGGCCCCGTCACCATTCAGGCTGATCACTTCTGGCCATGGGGTGAAGAGCTATCCCCACCCCAACATGTCTATTGTCGGCCCCTCGGCCATTGTTGCAGCCTCGAAGATGTACGGAAAGGCTGTGTTCTTCCTGAAGACCGAGCGGGCAGTGTCTGGCCCTGAGTAAGGGGCTCACTGTGAGGGGGACCTTCCTGTCGGTGGACCCTCTGGGGGCCACCTCGCAGCGGATAATGTTGTCCAACATCCCACCCTTCATTCCCAGTGAGCTCCTCCTCCCCCACCTGCACCATCTGGGGGAGGTGAGGTCGGGGATCACCCCAGTCCGGCTTGGTCTTCGGGAGCACAGCCTCCAACATGTCTACTCCTTCCGCCGCCAGTTATTTATGCAACTGGCGCGGGAGGAGGACACGGAGGGCCACTTCAATGTGGAGTTCCAGGGGACGGGCTACCGCGTCTTTTGGACCTCAGACAGGGATCGGTGCCATCCCTTTAAGGGGGTGGGACACGTTCAGAAGAACGCAGGCGGGGTCCGCGTACTGGCACTTTAACAACCGGCTGCTGGAGGACGAGCGATTTCGGGACTCGTTTTGTCGATTCTGGGCCGACTGGAGAAGGAAGCAGGGGGGCTTCCCCTCCTTGAGGCTATGGTGGGATGTGGGCAAGACTCACATCCGCGTCTTCTGTCAGGAGTACGCGAAGGGGTCGACCAAGAGGCGGGAAGCCGAGATCGGGCACCTCAAGAGGGAGGTGCTCGACTTGGAGTCCCGCCTCGGTCATGCCGTCGCGGACCTGGCCCAGTGGCAGGCGTACAAAGAGAAGGGCGCGCTGAGGGACCTGCAGCTCATAGGGTTCCGAGGCGCATTTGTGAGGTCGCGGATCCAGATCCTGGAAGATTTGGACCGCGCCTCACCCTTCTTCTACTCGCTGGAAAAATGGCGGGGGGTCTGTTGAGCTGCTGGCCAACGACGGATCCTCCATCACGGATCCGGAGGGAATGGGCCTCCTGGTCCGTACTTATTACAGTGCGTTGTTCTCTCCGGATCCGTCCAGCGAGGATGCGCGCAGAGTTTCGTGGGAGGACCTGCTGCAGGTCAGCCCGGAGGGCGCTGAAGGATTGGAGGCTCCGCTCACGTTGGCGGAGCTGACTGGCGCCCTCCACCAGCTCATGAGGGGCAAATCCCCAGGGCTGGATGGGTTGACCGTGGAGTTCCTCAGGGCATTCTGGGACGTCCTGGGGGACGATTACACGCGGGTCCTGGGGGAAAGCCTGGCATCTGGGGAGATGCCCCTCTTGTGGCGCAGGGCGGTCATCGTTCTGCTGCCGAAGAGGGGCGATCTCTGCCTGCTTAAAAACTGGCGTCCGGTCTCCCTCCTCAGCACGGATTATAAGATCTTTGCCCGGGCTATGTCTACCCGCCTGGGCTCCGTGCTGCCCGCATGATCCACCCCGACCAGTCCTACACGGTCCCGGGCCGGTCCATCCAGGACAACATCCACCTGGTCCGGGACCTGATCCATCTTTCCCAGAGGACTGGTCAGTCGGTCGCCTTTCTCTCCCTCGATCAGGAGAAGGCGTTCGACAGGGTGGATCACGAATACCTTTTCGGGACTCTGCGCACTTTCGGACTCGGCCCGCATTTTGTGGCCTGGGTCCGACTTTTATACTCCGCTGCAGAGTGTCTAGTCAAAGTTAACGGGTCCTTGACGGCGCCCCTTCGCTTTGGGAGAGGAGTGCGTAAGGGATGCCCCATGTCCGGCCAATTGTATACCATCTGCGTGGAGCCCTTCCTGTGCCTGCTTCGCAGGAGGTTGACGGGATTGGCTCTGCTTTCCTACAGGGGCCGAGCGCTGGTCATAAACCAACTGGTGGCCTCCATGTTGTGGTACCGGTTGGTCACTTTGGCCCCGCCCCCTGCATTTGCCACCAAGATCCAGAAGAAACTCGTCGATTTCTTCTGGGGCAAGAGGAAACACTGGGTCTCTGCCGCGGCCCTGAGTCTCCCGATCGAGGAGGGCGGTCAGTCGCTGGTGTGCGTCCGCACCCAGGCTGCAACTCTCCACCTTCAGACCCTGCAGAGATACCTGTACGTCGAACGTCCTCCCAGATGGTGGGCGCTGGCGACGTATTTTTTCTGCCAGTGTCACTGCCTTCAAGACGACACGCAGCTCCCAGTGGAGTCCATTAGCCGCGCCTCTCTGAGGGAGTTGCCTGTCTTTTACCGGGATCTATTCCGAGTCTGGAACATGGTCGCCTCCAGTCAGGGCGCTCCCCCGCCGGCAGAGGAGAGCGCCTCGGCTGTCCGGGCGGCCGACTCTGGGGACGGTCCAGCGTGCGGAGGAATAGCCGAAACCCCCGGGACTGCGGGTGGCGAGGGGGCTCGGGAGTGCGGAGCGCTCCCGGCCGAGCGGGGGTCCGTGTTCCACACATATACGGAGTGTGCGAGGTTGCAGCCCCTCTTTGAGTATCTGAAGGGGCTGCTCCTCAAGTTCTGGCTGCACTTCAGTCCCACGCTCCTGATCTTTGGGCACCCGGTGCGGAGGGGGCTCGGGCCGGGAGGAGGACCTCCTCGTCGGTCTGCTCCTGGGCCTGGCCAAGGTGGCAATTCACAGGTCCAGGCTGCGGGCCATCGGGGGGTGGGGGGTGGGGTGGGGGGGGTCCGTCCTCCCCGATTGCCTGCCACCTCTTCCGCGGTTACGTTGGCGCCCGGGTGTCCCTGGAGAAGGAGTAAAGAGGAACAAAGGACACCTTAAGTAAAAGGGTTAAATACGCAGCAGACCTCAGTCTGCATTGTAAAACAAAACGGGGTCAGATGCAGACTGACGTTCAATGCAGTTGCTGTCAGACAAACTCAGTCACTGCCCGCTCTGAACCCAAGTGACACACGATTAAAGGATGAGCAGGGCATATTATAAACTAATTCCAGCCTCTGGAATCTGCTTGAATATTAATTTAATTGTGGAAATCCCACTTCAGTAAATTGTTTCAGCACCTCTCGTTCATTTGCTGAGCAGAGCAGTGCGGAGATTTTTAATCGAAAATTGCTTTCAAAATCCCCTTTCCTGCGAATTCATGTTGGCCAGATTCCCATTTTGTGTTAAATCCTGATTTTTTAAAACTCCGGCAGCAGGCTGCAGATTCCACAGGGCAGCATGAAGCCAGAAGGAATGCATTGTGTGGTTAAAAGCCTGAAACTTCATGTTAACTCCTTCACTGACATGACTGGACGGAGAGAAGTGAGGCCAGTTCTCCCTGGCTGCAGACTTTGGCCCCAAACCGTCTGACGTGCGGGGTCTTTGCCCAGCCGTGGCTGTGGAATCTTTTACATCCACCCGAGAGGGCAGACGGGGGGGCCTCGGGTTTAATGTCTCATCCCGAGAGACGGCCCCTCCGACAGTGCGGCGCTCCCTCAGTACTGACCCTCCGACAGCGCGGCGCTCCCTCAGTACTGACCCTCCGACAGCACGGCGCTCCCTCAGTACTGACCCTCCGACAGTGCGGCACCCCCTCAGTACTGACCCTCCGACAGTGCGGCACTCCCTCAGTACTGACCCTCCGACAGTGCGGAACTCCCTCAGTACTGACCCTCCGACAGTGCGGCGCTCCCCCAGTACTGACCCTCCGACAGTGTGGCGCTCCCTCAGTACTGACCCTCCGACAGTGTGGCGCTCCCTCAGTACTGACCCTCCGACAGTGCGGCGCTCCCTCAGTACTGACCCTCCGACAGTGCGGCGCTCCCTCAGTACTGACCCTCCGACAGTGCGGCGCTCCCTCAGTACTGACCCTCCGACAGTGCGGCGTTCCCTCAGTACTGACCCTCCGACAGTGCGGCGCTCCCTCAGTACTGACCCTCCGACAGTGCGGCGCTCCCTCAGTACTGACCCTCCGACAGTGCGGCGCTCCCTCAGTACTGACCCTCCGACAGTGCGGCGCTCCCTCAGTACTGACACCGGCGGGGAGTATTGGGGCTGGATTACTGGGCTCCAGTCCCAGAGTGGGGGCTCGGACCCCACGGGCATGTGACTGAGAGGGGACGGGGAGAGGGAGAGGGAGACCGGCTGAGGCCGAGGGGAGGAGCTCAAGTTGGCTCTTACATTCATTCGTAGCTGGTCCGTCCACTGCCCGATGACTTTGTACCCCGGGGTACTGGTGTTGGTGTGGTGATACTGGAAGATGTGATACCGCCCGGGGGCGTCCCCGTTCTCGTTGAACATCACCGAGGTGCCGGCACTCCCTGAGAAAGGAAAAACATGGTCAGGGAACGCTGAGATCCCAGAAACAGAGCCCTCGCCCTCCCCTCGGCTCCGAGGAAAGCAGTTTTGTCGGGACAAATTAAGAGCGACGATCTCATGGGCACATGCAAGATTCCGAGAGGGCTTTGACAGGGTCGATGCCGAGAGGCTGTTTTCCCCTCGCCCCCCCCCCCTCCCCCCCCACCCCGGCTGGTGTGTCTCGAACACGGGGGTGGAGGGGGGGGGGTGTTCACAGTCTCAGGGTAAAGGGATGACGGGGAGCGTTGGGAAGGGGAGGAAATGGTGGGCAGGGGGGTGCGGGAGACAGGAAATAAGGGAAACCACTCAAATCGGTTGTGTCCGGCCTAGCCCACCTTCCCAAGCCTGAATCCAGTTAGATTTGAGCCCCTGCATTTTTGCGGCACCCGGTTTTCTTGGGTCTTGAGGTAAAATAGACAACATTGGTGTTAACTGGCTCCTTGCAGCTCAATACCCAGAGTGCACTGGTGCTTCAACTGGTGGTTGAGGCTTTTTTTGGCTCAACTAGGCCACGAGCGCTCCCCAAACTCCCGCGGGGCCCTAACTAATTACTTTATGCCCAAATTAACAAGAAATAATTGCTGCCCTGAGGCGGACAGAGTCATCTCATTACCTGAAATCTTCCGCACACCCTCCCACAAGATCCCTGGGCGCCTCAACTCCAGCTGACTGCCAACTGCTCTCACCGTCCTTGCTCCATCCCTTCTCTCCGGCCCGGCCTTCCGGAACCTTCAGCTCGTCCAAAAACTCTGCCGCCCCCACCCCCCCCTTGCCCCCGCCCCTGCCCCGTGTCCTAACTCGCATCCCGTTCGCAACCGTCACCTCCGCCCCTGTTGGCCGCTCGCCGACCCGCAGGCGCGAGGTCATAGTTGAATCTCCTGTGGTGAATGCTGGGTCGCGAACGCGCCAACGCTTCCCCGACCGTCTCCCAGCACTACCCCGCGTCCCGACCACCCCCCCCCCCCCCCCGCAAACTCACCGTTGAAGGTAACGCCCCGGATGTACTGCAGGAGAGTCTTGCCGCCGATTGCGTCCATCTTGGGGCAGACACCAATGGCCCCCGTGCAAAGGTCATTGTGCATGTCATGGAGGGCGTGGGCCATGGCGTAGACGGCATCTATCACAAACTGCACCTTCCCTTCCTGCTCGTAGTGTGAATCCCGGCCAATGCGCTCCTGGCCTGGAGATAGAGAGACAGAGAGAGAGAGAGAGAACGAGGGGGGTGGGGGGGAGAGGGGAGGAAAGAGAAGAGAGAGAGAGAGAGGAGTGATGGAGAGCGGGAGTGGGAGAAAGAGGGAGAGAGAGGGGTTGGACAGAGAAATAGGGCGAGTGAGGGGAGAGAAAGAGAGAGAGAGAGAGAGAGGAGGGAGGGTAGGGGAATGAGGGAGGTACAGAGGAAGGGGGGGGGACAGAGAATGGAGAGGGGGAAGAGGGAGAGAGAGAGAGTGTGTGTGTGGAGAAATGTAAAGTGGTGAGAGAGAAGGGGAGAGAGAGAGAGACAGAGGAGTGACGGCGAGCAGGAGAGGGGAAAGAAGGAGAGAGAAGGGGAGAGAAAGGGGGAGAGAGAGCGAGAGTTGGAGAGAGAAATAGGGAGGGAGAGGGGTGAAAGAGAGGGGGGAGAGAGGGTAGGGGAAAGAGGGAGGGAGAGAGCGAGGAATGGACAGAAAGTGGAGAAGGGGGAGGAGGGAGGGAGAGGGATAAAGTGAGGAGAGAGAGGAGCGAGGAAGAGGGGGAGAGAGAGAAATAGGGAGAGAGAGGGGCAGAAAGGGAGAGAGAGAGAAGCGGAGAGGGATAGACAGAGAGGAGGGAGGGAAAGAGAGAGGGGAAGAGGGAGAAAAGAGGGAGGGAGAGAGAGGGAAAAGGGGCGAGAGGGAGAGAGATAGAGCAGAGAGACAGAGAAAAAGAGAGGGTGGAGACAGCGAGAGAGGGAGTGAGAAGAGATAGAGAGGGAAGAGAGAGGATGGAGAGAGAAAGAGTGAAAGAGAGAGATAGAGAGTGAAACAGAGAGGGGGGATATCAGCCTGATTACAATAACTGACAAATATTTTGGTTTCTCCAGTGACAATGTGAGGGAGTCACAGAACGGAAAACAGGGATCGTTGTCCTAATCTGTCACGTGACACGGAGTCTCCGTAATATCCCAGGGAGCTTCAACTCAGGCCCTATCCCAGGAAACTCCGTCAGACCACAACCCCAGGACTGTGAGCTTGGGCTCACCATGAACCCCACAACAGGACACAGGGGAGGAGGCTCAGTAGAAAAAAACACTGCGGAAAATGGACAAGGTGGGCGGATTAGACCGGGAAAAGGAAGGAAGGCCTCAGCCAGACATGGCTGCCTGCCGCAACAACACAAGGGCTGCAGCGACATGAGGGACGCAGCAACCGAGGGCCGTAGCGACGTAAGGGCCGCAGCAGCACAAGGGCCGAAGCAACTTGGGGCCATAGCGATGTAAGGGCTGGAGCAACACAGGGGCTGCAGCAACACAAGGGCTGCAGCGATGTAAGGGCTGGAGCAACACAGGGGCTGCAGCAACACAAGGGCTGCAGCGATGTAAGGGCTGGAGCAACACAGGGGCTGCAGCAACACAAGGGCTGCAGCGATGTGAGGGCTGGAGCAACACGAGGGCTGCAGCCACACAAGCGCCGCAGCAACATAAGGGCCGCAGCAACACAAGACCTGCAGCAACGTAAGAGCCGCAGAATGCCGTTTCTAACCGCGCTTCACGGAAGGTGGCGAGGCTTGGGTTGGCCAATGACCGGGTGAAAGTCCCCCCCCTTGCCCTACAGCGCCCGCCTGATCGGGCGACGCCAGCCCTGCTGGCTAAGCCACCAGGCGTTCAGGGAAAGGCGATTGGACCTGCCCTACCCGTGCATTTTTTAACGGTCGGGTCTTGCTGTCCTCGAGGCAGGGTCAGCTTGCAGGTGAAGTCATCTTCCCAGAACTCGGCAAACCAGATGTTCCTGCGGTTGTTTTGGAGTGAACGACTAGTGAAATATTGGTCGAAACCTGGAACAGAGAGAGGGTTTGGGAACCAAGTACAAAGCCACAGCCTGTCTCCCACTCATCCCAGCCTCTATCTGTAGTCACAGATTCCCTCACAGCGGGTTCAGGATATTTCTATACCCCTGGAGGCTTTGTATCAGTGTAACAGGCTGTCAAGAGTCCCTTCATCAATTTATTAAATCTATATCTGTACACACAGCCATTTCTCTGTCTCTCCATCTGTCCGTCTGTGTCTCTCTCTCTCTCTCTCAGTCTCTCCATCTGTCCGTCTGTCTCCCTCCCTGTTCCTCCATCCATCTCTGTCTCCTCCTCTATCAATCTATCTCGTCTCTCACTATCCCTATCTCTCTAACTATGAATCGCACTCTCAGGGCAGTTTTCATTGTAACATCGCCCATCTCCGCCCCTGCCTCAGCTCATCGGCTGCTGAAACCCTCATCCCTGCCTTCGTCACCTCCAGACCTGACTATTCCAACACACTCCCGGCTGGTCTCCCACATTCGACTCTCTGTAAACTCGAGGTCATCCAAAACTCTGCTGTCCCCGTGTCCTAACTCGCACCGAGTCCCGTTCACCCGTCACCCACTGTGATCACTGACCTACACTGTCTCCCAATCAAACAAGACCTCAATTTTAAAATTCTCACCCTCGTGTTCAAATCCCTCCATGGACCTCACCCCCCTCCCGATCTCTGTAACCTCCTCCAGTCCCTACAACCCTCCCTATCTCTGTAACCTCCTCCGGCCCCTACCCCCCCCTCCCTATCTCTGTAACCTCCTCCAGTCCCTACAACCCTCCCTATCTCTGTAACCTCCTCCAGCCCCTACAACCCTCCCTATCTCTGTAACCTCCTCCAGCTCCCACAACCCTCCCTATCTCTGTAACCGCCTCCAGCCCCTACACCTCTCCCTATCTCTGTAACCTCCTCCAGCCCCTACAACCCTCCCTATCTCTGTAACCTCCTCCAGCCCCTACACCTCTCCCTATCTCTGTAACCTCCTCCAGCCCCTACACCTCTCCCTATCTCTGTAACCTCCTCCAGCCCCTACAACCCTCCCTATCTCTGTAACCTCCTCCAGCCCCTACACCTCTCCCTATCTCTGTAACCTCCTCCAGCCCCTACAACCCTCCCTATCTCTATAACCTCCTCCAGCCCCTACAACCCTCCCTATCTCTGTAACCTCCTCCAACACCCAACAACCCTCCGAGATCTCTGCCCTCCTCCAATTCCGGCCTCTTGACCATCCCCCGATTCCCATCGCTCCACCATTGGCGGCCGTGCCTTCAGCTGCCTGGGGCCCTAAGCTCTGGAATTCCCTCCCTAAACCTCTCCGCCTCTCTCTCTCCTCCTTTAAGACGCTGCTTAAAAACCGACCTCTTTGACCGAGCTTTTGGTCGCTGGTCCCTGATATCTCCTGATCTGGCTCGGGGATGAAATTCTGACTGATTTACACTCCTGTGAAGCACCTTGGGGACATTTTATTACGTTAAAGGCGCTATATAAATGAAATCAGGTCTCTTACTGTCCTTTCCCACACTCAGTAAAATTATGGATTAACTCATTCCCCCCCCCCCCCCACCCCAATCACATCCCGGTTGCCATGCAGGATTGATTTGAATGTTAACCAGACCTTGCTGGTCCTGGGCTCGTCATCCCATGACAGGACCAGAATGCATTGCTGACTCCCCCTCACCAACCCCTCCCCCACCCGCTCTTTCCCCATCGCCCATGACCTTCTCTGCTCTAAGGAGAACAATCCCAGCTTCTCCCAGTCTCTCCGCATTAACTGAGGTCCCTCATCCCTCGACACGCCCACCCAACTCCCCATCGACCCACCCCTCCTGCTGATCGGGCCTCGGCCCCAAGCTAGAGTTAATCCCGGATGGGCTCCCCCAACCTCCGCGGCCGCCTCTTTTGCGAAGCGGCTCCCTTACCCTCGATGGATGTCCGCTTCGGCAGGATGGTGACGGCCCCTTCCGCCACTTCCTCCTGGTGCAGGACGGGCGAGGCCTTGGCGCCCCAGCTGTCGGACCCCACCCACAGGAAGTGCCCGGTCAGGTTGGCGAGGTTGGCCGCTTCCAGCACCCTCCTGCGGAATGAGAGAGAGAGGGAGAGAGAGCCTCGGACGTTCAGGGCAGAATGAGGTCATGGGGGCGGGAGTGAGGAGGGGCGGGAGACGGAGAGAGTGAACGAGCGAGGGAGCGGAGAGCGAAGCGCAGGAGGAGCGAGGGAGGAGAGGGGCGACGCGGTGGCGAAGGTGGAAGACGGAAGTTGGGGTGCGGGGACAGGTCGAAGGGAAAACTGAAGTCTCTGGGGAAGAGCGCGGGTTGGGGGGGTGGGGGGGGGTCGCGGGTGTCGAATTGGCCGTTTATTGGGGCGTTACCGCAAGCGAACAGCGCGGGACGGGTCTTACTTAATGTCGTCCTCGTTGGCGAAGATGATGATGCCTCGGGCGTTGGGCGTCTCCATCAGCCGGTTGACAATCTTCTCGAATTCGCCGGGCTTCGGCTCACGGGGGATTTTCAGCGACTGAGCAATACACAGCCCACCTGAGGCACAGGACAAGACGTCAGGCCGGAGAGCGGGGTGGGGGGTGGCGCTGGATCTCCCCCCGCCCACCTCCTCCGCGAAGATGGCGGCGACTCCCGCCCTCTATCTTGAATACAACTGAGCGGCTCACTGGGCCGTTCCGGAGGGCCTGGAGACATGTGCAGGCCGGAGGCAGGTAAGGAGGGCGGATTCCCTCCCTCTCGGGGTGGGGTGGGTGCCAGGAATATATTTGTGCCTTTCTGGGCCCATCCCCCACAACACCCCCCCCCCACCCCCCGACCCCCGACCTCGGGGACGAAGGAGGGTCCCCAGCTATCAAGGGCAGCCGGCACTGAGGCCGCATCACAAGGCCCGAGGGCTCTGGAGACTCAATGGTGAGAGTGAGGGTCCGATAGTGAGAGTGAGGGTCCCGATGATGAGAGTGAGGGTCCGATAGTGAGAGTGAGGGTCCCGATGATGAGAGTGAGGGTCCCGATGATGAGAGTGAGGGTCCCGATGGTGAGAGTGAGGGTCCCGATGATGAGAGTGAGGGTCCGATGATGAGAGTGAGTGTCCCGATGATGAGAGTGAGGGTCCTGATGATGAGAGTGAGGGTCCTGATGATGAGAGTGAGGGTCCCGATGGTGAGAGTGAGGGTCCCGATGATGAGAGTGAGGGTCCGATGATGAGAGTGAGTGTCCCGATGATGAGAGTGAGGGTCCTGATGGTGAGAGTGAGGGTCCTGATGATGAGAGTGAGGGTCCTGATGATGAGAGTGAGGGTCCCGATGATGAGAGTGAGGGTCCCGATGGTGAGAGTGAGGGTCCCGATGATGAGAGTGAGGGTCCTGATGATGAGAGTGAGGGTCCTGATGGTGAGAATGAGGGTCCCGATGATGAGAGTGAGGGTCCGATGATGAGAGTGAGGGTCCCGATGGTGAGAGTGAGGGTCCCGATGGTGAGAGTGAGGGTCCTGATGGTGAGAGTGAGGGTCCGATGATGAGAGTGAGGGTCCCGATGGTGAGAGTGAGGGTCCTGATGGTGAGAGTGAGGGTCCCGATGATGAGAGTGAGGGTCCGATGATGAGAGTGAGGGTCCCGATGGTGAGAGTGAGGGTCCCGATGGTGAGAATGAGGGTCCCGATGATGAGAGTGAGGGTCCGATGATGAGAGTGAGGGTCCCGATGGTGAGAGTGAGGGTCCCGATGGTGAGAGTGAGGGTCCTGATGGTGAGAGTGAGGGTCCGATGATGAGAGTGAGGGTCCCGATGGTGAGAGTGAGGGTCCTGATGGTGAGAGTGAGGGTCCCGATGATGAGAGTGAGGGTCCGATGATGAGAGTGAGGGTCCGATGATGAGAGTGAGGGTCCCGATGGTGAGAGTGAGGGTCCTGATGGTGAGAGTGAGGGTCCCGATGATGAGAGTGAGGGTCCGATGATGAGAGTGAGGGTCCCGATGGTGAGAGTGAGGGTCCCGATGGTGAGAGTGAGGGTCCCGATGGTGAGAGTGAGGGTCCCGATGGTGAGAATGAGGGTCCCGATGATGAGAGTGAGGGTCCCGATGGTGAGAGTGAGGGTCCCGATGATGAGAGTGAGGGTCCGATGGTGAGAGTGAGGGTCCGATGATGAGAGTGAGGGTCCTGATGGTGAGAATGAGGGTCCCGATGATGAGAGTGAGGGTCCGATGATGAGAGTGAGGGTCCTGATGGTGAGAGTGAGGGTCCCGATGGTGAGAGTGAGGGTCCCGATGATGAGAGTGAGGGTCCGATGATGAGAGTGAGGGTCCTGATGGTGCGAGTGAGGGTCCGATGATGAGAGTGAGGTTCCTGATGGTGAGAGTGAGGGTCCTGATGGTGAGAGTGAGGGTCCTGATGGTGAGAGTGAGGGTCCTGATGGTGAGAATGAGGGTCCCGATGATGAGAGTGAGGGTCCTGATGGTGAGAATGAGGGTCCTGATGGTGAGAATGAGGGTCCCGATGATGAGAGTGAGGGTCCCGATGGTGAGAGTGAGGGTCCCGATGATGAGAGTGAGGGTCCTGATGGTGAGAATGAGGGTCCCGATGATGAGAGTGAGGGTCCCGATGGTGAGAGTGAGGGTCCTGATGATGAGAGTGAGGGTCCTGATGGTGAGAGTGAGGGTCCCGATGATGAGAGTGAGGGTCCGATGATGAGAGTGAGGGTCCCGATGGTGAGAGTGAGGGTCCTGATGATGAGAGTGAGGGTCCTGATGGTGCGAGTGAGGGTCCCGATGATGAGAGTGAGGGTCCGATGATGAGAGTGAGGGTCCCGATGGTGAGAGTGAGGGTCCCGATGGTGAGAGTGAGGGTCCCGATGATGAGAGTGAGGGTCCCGATGGTGAGAGTGAGGGTCCCGATGATGAGAGTGAGGGTCCTGATGATGAGAGTGAGGGTCCTGATGGTGAGAGTGAGGGTCCTGATGGTGAGATTGAGGGTCCCGATGGTGAGAGTGAGGGTCCTGATGGTGAGAGTGAGGGTCCTGATGGTGAGAGTGAGGGTCCTGATGATGAGAGTGAGGGTCCGATGATGAGAGTGAGGGTCCTGATGGTGAGAGTGAGGGTCCCGATGGTGAGAGTGAGGGTCCTGATGATGAGAGTGAGGGTCCCGATGATGAGAGTGAGGGTCCTGATGGTGAGAGTGAGGGTCCTGATGATGAGAGTGAGGGTCCTGATGGTGCGAGTGAGGGTCCCGATGATGAGAGTGAGGGTCCCGATGATGAGAGTGAGGGTCCCGATGGTGAGAGTGAGGGTCCTGATGATGAGAGTGAGGGTCCTGATGGTGAGAGTGAGGGTCCTGATGATGAGAGTGAGGGTCCTGATGGTGAGAGTGAGGGTCCCGATGGTGAGAGTGAGGGTCCTGATGATGAGAGTGAGGGTCCTGATGGTGAGAGTGAGGGTCCTGATGATGAGAGTGAGGGTCCTGATGGTGAGAGTGAGGGTCCCGATGATGAGAGTGAGGGTCCCGATGATGAGAGTGAGGGTCCTGATGGTGAGAGTGAGGGTCCTGATGATGAGAGTGAGGGTCCTGATGGTGCGAGTGAGGGTCCCGATGATGAGAGTGAGGGTCCCGATGATGAGAGTGAGGGTCCCGATGGTGAGAGTGAGGGTCCGATGGTGAGAGTGAGGGTCCTGATGATGAGAGTGAGGGTCCTGATGGTGAGAGTGAGGGTCCTGATGATGAGAGTGAGGGTCCTGATGGTGAGAGTGAGGGTCCTGATGGTGAGAGTGAGGGTCCGATGGTGAGAGTGAGGGTCCCGATGATGAGAGTGAGGGTCCTGATGGTGAGAGTGAGGGTCCCGATGATGAGAGTGAGGGTCCTGATGGTGAGAGTGAGGGTCCTGATGGTGAGAGTGAGGGTCCGATGGTGAGAGTGAGGGTCCTGATGATGAGAGTGAGGGTCCCGATGATGAGAGTGAGGGTCCTGATGGTGAGAGTGAGGGTCCCGATGATGAGAGTGAGGGTCCTGATGGTGAGAGTGAGGGTCCTGATGGTGAGAGTGAGGGTCCTGATGATGAGAGTGAGGGTCCTGATGGTGAGAGTGAGGGTCCTGATGGTGAGAGTGAGGGTCCGATGGTGAGAGTGAGGGTCCTGATGATGAGAGTGAGGGTCCTGATGGTGAGAGTGAGGGTCCTGATGGTGAGAGTGAGGGTCCTGATGATGAGAGTGAGGGTCCTGATGGTGAGAGTGAGGGTCCTGATGGTGAGAGTGAGGGTCCTGATGATGAGAGTGAGGGTCCTGATGGTGAGAGTGAGGGTCCTGATGGTGAGAGTGAGGGTCCTGATGATGAGAGTGAGGGTCCTGATGGTGAGAGTGAGGGTCCTGATGGTGAGAGTGAGGGTCCCGATGATGAGAGTGAGGGTCCTGATGATGAGAGTGAGGGTCCTGATGGTGAGAGTGAGGGTCCTGATGGTGAGAGTGAGGGTCCTGATGGTGAGAGTGAGGGTCCTGATGATGAGAGTGAGGGTCCTGATGGTGAGAGTGAGGGTCCTGATGGTGAGAGTGAGGGTCCTGATGATGAGAGTGAGGGTCCTGATGGTGAGAGTGAGGGTCCTGATGGTGAGAGTGAGGGTCCTGATGATGAGAGTGAGGGTCCTGATGGTGAGAGTGAGGGTCCTGATGGTGAGAGTGAGGGTCCCGATGATGAGAGTGAGGGTCCGATGATGAGAGTGAGGGTCCTGATGGTGAGAGTGAGGGTCCCGATGGTGAGAGTGAGGGTCCTGATGGTGAGAGTGAGGGTCCCGATGGTGAGAGTGAGGGTCCCGATGGTGAGAGTGAGGGTCCTGATGATGAGAGTGAGGGTCCTGATGGTGAGAGTGAGGGTCCCGATGATGAGAGTGAGGGTCCGATGATGAGAGTGAGGGTCCTGATGGTGAGAGTGAGGGTCCCGATGGTGAGAGTGAGGGTCCTGATGATGAGAGTGAGGGTCCTGATGGTGAGAGTGAGGGTCCCGATGATGAGAGTGAGGGTCCGATGATGAGAGTGAGGGTCCTGATGGTGAGAGTGAGGGTCCCGATGATGAGAGTGAGGGTCCTGATGGTGAGAGTGAGGGTCCGATGATGAGAGTGAGGGTCCTGATGGTGAGAGTGAGGGTCCGATGATGAGAGTGAGGGTCCTGATGATGAGAGTGAGGGTCCTGATGGTGAGAGTGAGGGTCCTGATGGTGAGAGTGAGGGTCCGATGGTGAGAGTGAGGGTCCTGATGGTGAGAGTGAGGGTCCCGATGGTGAGAGTGAGGGTCCTGATGATGAGAGTGAGGGTCCTGATGGTGAGAGTGAGGGTCCCGATGGTGAGAGTGAGGGTCCTGATGATGAGAGTGAGGGTCCTGATGGTGAGAGTGAGGGTCCTGATGGTGAGAGTGAGGGTCCTGATGGTGAGAGTGAGGGTCCGATGATGAGAGTGAGGGTCCGATGGTGAGAGTGAGGGTCCCGATGGTGAGAGTGAGGGTCCCGATGGTGAGAGTGAGGGTCCTGATGATGAGAGTGAGGGTCCCGATGATGAGAGTGAGGGTCCTGATGGTGAGAGTGAGGGTCCCGATGGTGAGAGTGAGGGTCCCGATGGTGAGAGTGAGGGTCCTGATGATGAGAGTGAGGGTCCCGATGATGAGAGTGAGGGTCCTGATGGTGAGAGTGAGGGTCCGATGGTGAGAGTGAGGGTCCTGATGGTGAGAGTGAGGGTCCGATGGTGAGAGTGAGGGTCCTGATGGTGAGAGTGAGGGTCCCGATGGTGAGAGTGAGGGTCCTGATGATGAGAGTGAGGGTCCTGATGGTGAGAGTGAGGGTCCCGATGGTGAGAGTGAGGGTCCTGATGATGAGAGTGAGGGTCCTGATGGTGAGAGTGAGGGTCCTGATGGTGAGAGTGAGGGTCCTGATGGTGAGAGTGAGGGTCCCGATGGTGAGAGTGAGGGTCCCGATGGTGAGAATGAGGGTCCTGATGGTGAGAGTGAGGGTCCTGATGGTGAGAGTGAGGGTCCGATGGTGAGAGTGAGGGTCCTGATGGTGAGAGTGAGGGTCCTGATGGTGAGAGTGAGGGTCCCGATGGTGAGAGTGAGGGTCCCGATGGTGAGAGTGAGGGTCCGATGATGAGAGTGAGGGTCCCGATGGTGAGAGTGAGGGTCCTGATGGTGAGAGTGAGGGTCCCGATGGTGAGAGTGAGGGTCCTGATGGTGAGAGTGAGGGTCCGATGGTGAGAATGAGGGTCCTGATGGTGAGAGTGAGGGTCCCGATAGTGAGAGTGAGGGTCCGATGGTGAGAGTGAGGGTCCCGATAGTGAGAGTGAGGGTCCGATGATGAGAGTGAGGGTCCCGATGGTGAGAGTGAGGGTCCTGATGGTGAGAGTGAGGGTCCCGATGGTGAGAGTGAGGGTCCTGATGGTGAGAGTGAGGGTCCGATGGTGAGAATGAGGGTCCTGATGGTGAGAGTGAGGGTCCCGATAGTGAGAGTGAGGGTCCGATGATGAGAGTGAGGGTCCTGATGGTGAGAGTGAGGGTCCCGATGGTGAGAGTGAGGGTCCTGATGGTGAGAGTGAGGGTCCCGATGATGAGAGTGAGGGTCCGATGGTGAGAATGAGGGTCCCGATGGTGAGAGTGAGGGTCCGATGGTGAGAATGAGGGTCCGATGGTGAGAGTGAGGGTCCTGATGGTGAGAGTGAGGGTCTGATGATGAGAGTGAGGGTCCTGATGATGAGAGTGAGGGTCCCGATGATGAGAGTGAGGGTCCGATGGTGAGAGTGAGGGTCCCGATGATGAGAGTGAGGGTCCTGATGATGAGAGTGAGGGTCCCGATGATGAGAGTGAGGGTCCGATGATGAGAGTGAGGGTCCCGATGATGAGAGTGAGGGTCCTGATGATGAGAGTGAGGGTCCGATGATGAGAGTGAGGGTCCCGATGATGAGAGTGAGGGTCCTGATGATGAGAGTGAGGGTCCCGATGATGAGAGTGAGGGTCCTGATGATGAGAGTGAGGGTCCGATGATGAGAGTGAGGGTCCCGATGATGAGAGTGAGGGTCCTGATGATGAGAGTGAGGGTCCCGATGATGAGAGTGAGGGTCCGATGGTGAGAGTGAGGTTCCTGATGATGAGAGTGAGGGTCCCGATGATGAGAGTGAGGGTCCGATGGTGAGAATGAGGGTCCGATGGTGAGAGTGAGGGTCCCGATGATGAGAGTGAGGGTCCCGATGATGAGAGTGAGGGTCCTGATGGTGAGAGTGAGGGTCCCGATGATGAGAGTGAGGGTCCTGATGATGAGAGTGAGGGTCCCGATGATGAGAGTGAGGGTCCGATGGTGAGAATGAGGGTCCCGATGGTGAGAGTGAGGGTCCCGATGGTGAGAGTGAGGATCCCGATGGTGAGAGTGAGGGTCTGATGATGAGAGTGAGGGTCCCGATGGTGAGAGTGAGGGTCCGATGATGAGAGTGAGGGTCTGATGATGAGAGTGAGGGTCCCGATGGTGAGAGTGAGGGTCCGATGATGAGAGTGAGGGTCTGATGATGAGAGTGAGGGTCCCGATGGTGAGAGTGAGGGTCCCGATGATGAGAGTGAGGGTCCTGATGATGAGAGTGAGGGTCCGATGGTGAGAATGAGGGTCCGATGGTGAGAGTGAGGGTCCCGATGATGAGAGTGAGGGTCCCGATGATGAGAGTGAGGGTCCTGATGGTGAGAGTGAGGGTCCCGATGATGAGAGTGAGGGTCCTGATGATGAGAGTGAGGGTCCCGATGATGAGAGTGAGGGTCCGATGGTGAGAATGAGGGTCCCGATGGTGAGAGTGAGGGTCCCGATGGTGAGAGTGAGGGTCTGATGGTGAGAGTGAGGGTCCTGATGATGAGAGTGAGGGTCCGATGGTGAGAGTGAGGGTCCGATGGTGAGAGTGAGGGTCCGATGGTGAGAGTGAGGGTCTCGTTGGTGAGAGTGAGGATCCCGATGGTGAGAGTGAGGGTCCCGATGATGAGAGTGAGGGTCCTGATGGTGAGAGTGAGGGTCCCGATGGTGAGAGTGAGGTTCCTGATGGTGAGAGTGAGGGTCCCGATGGTGAGAGTGAGGTTCCTGATGATGAGAGTGAGGATCCCGATGATGAGAGTGAGGGTCCCGATGGTGAGAGTGAGGGTCCCGATGATGAGAGTGAGGTTCCTGATGATGAGAGTGAGGGTCCCGATGGTGAGAGTGAGGTTCCTGATGATGAGAGTGAGGATCCCGATGATGAGAGTGAGGGTCCCGATGGTGAGAGTGAGGGTCCCGATGATGAGAGTGAGGGTCCCGATGGTGAGAGTGAGGGTCCGATGATGAGAGTGAGGGTCCCGATGATGAGAGTGAGGGTCCCGATGGTGAGAGTGAGGGTCCCGATGATGAGAGTGAGGGTCCCGATGGTGAGAGTGAGGGTCCGATGATGAGAGTGAGGGTCCCGATGGTGAGAGTGAGGGTCCGATGATGAGAGTGAGGATCCCGATGATGAGAGTGAGGGTCCCGATGATGAGAGTGAGGGTCCCGATGGTGAGAGTGAGGGTCCCGATGATGAGAGTGAGGGTCCCGATGGTGAGAGTGAGGGTCCCGATGGTGAGAGTGAGGGTCCTGATGATGAGAGTGAGGGTCCGATGATGAGAGTGAGGGTCCCGATGGTGAGAGTGAGGGTCCCGATGATGAGAGTGAGGATCCCGATGATGAGAGTGAGGGTCCCGATGATGAGAGTGAGGGTCCCGATGATGAGAGTGAGGATCCTGATGGTGAGAGTGAGGGTCCCGATGATGAGAGTGAGGGTCCCGATGATGAGAGTGAGGGTCCGATGGTGAGAGTGAGGGTCCGATGATGAGAGTGAGGGTCCCGATGGTGAGAGTGAGGGTCCCGATGATGAGAGTGAGGATCCCGATGATGAGAGTGAGGGTCCCGATGATGAGAGTGAGGGTCCCGATGATGAGAGTGAGGATCCTGATGGTGAGAGTGAGGGTCCCGATGATGAGAGTGAGGATCCCGATGATGAGAGTGAGGGTCCCGATGGTGAGAGTGAGGGTCCCGATGATGAGAGTGAGGGTCCCGATGGTGAGAGTGAGGGTCCCGATGATGAGAGTGAGGGTCTCGTTGGTGAGAGTGAGGGTCCCGATGATGAGAGTGAGGGTCCCGATGGTGAGAGTGAGGGTCCCGATGATGAGAGTGAGGGTCCCGATGATGAGAGTGAGGGTCTCGTTGGTGAGAGTGAGGGTCCCGATGATGAGAGTGAGGGTCCCGATGGTGAGAGTGAGGGTCCCGATGGTGAGAGTGAGGGTCCCGATGATGAGAGTGAGGATCCTGATGGTGAGAGTGAGGGTCCCGATGATGAGAGTGAGGATCCCGATGATGAGAGTGAGGGTCCCGATGGTGAGAGTGAGGGTCCCGATGATGAGAGTGAGGGTCCCGATGGTGAGAGTGAGGGTCCCGATGATGAGAGTGAGGGTCTCGTTGGTGAGAGTGAGGGTCCCGATGATGAGAGTGAGGGTCCCGATGGTGAGAGTGAGGGTCCCGATGATGAGAGTGAGGGTCTCGTTGGTGAGAGTGAGGGTCCCGATGATGAGAGTGAGGGTCCCGATGGTGAGAGTGAGGGTCCCGATGATGAGAGTGAGGGTCCGATGGTGAGAGTGAGGGTCCCGATGGTGAGAGTGAGGGTCTCGTTGGTGAGAGTGAGGGTCCCGATGATGAGAGTGAGGGTCCCGATGATGAGAGTGAGGGTCCCGATGGTGAGAGTGAGGGTCCCGATGGTGAGAGTGAGGGTCCTGATGGTGAGAGTGAGGGTCCCGATGATGAGAGTGAGGGTCCGATGATGAGAGTGAGGGTCCCGATGGTGAGAGTGAGGGTCCGATGGTGAGAGTGAGGGTCCCGATGGTGAGAGTGAGGTTCCTGATGATGAGAGTGAGGGTCCGATGATGAGAGTGAGGGTCCCGATGGTGAGAGTGAGGGTCCCGATGGTGAGAGTGAGGTTCCTGATGATGAGAGTGAGGGTCCCGATGGTGAGAGTGAGGGTCCCGATGATGAGAGTGAGGATCCCGATGATGAGAGTGAGGGTCCCGATGATGAGAGTGAGGGTCCTGATGGTGAGAGTGAGGGTCCCGATAGTGAGAGTGAGGTTCCTGATGATGAGAGTGAGGATCCCGATGATGAGAGTGAGGGTCCCGATGGTGAGAGTGAGGGTCCCGATGATGAGAGTGAGGATCCCGATGATGAGAGTGAGGGTCCCGATGGTGAGAGTGAGGGTCCGATGATGAGAGTGAGGGTCCCGATGGTGAGAGTGAGGGTCCCGATGATGAGAGTGAGGATCCCGATGATGAGAGTGAGGGTCCCGATGGTGAGAGTGAGGGTCCCGATGGTGCGAGTGAGGGTCCCGATGATGAGAGTGAGGGTCCCGATGGTGAGAGTGAGGGTCCCGATGATGAGAGTGAGGGTCTCGTTGGTGAGAGTGAGGGTCCCGATGATGAGAGTGAGGGTCTGATGGTGAGAGTGAGGGTCTGATGGTGAGAGTGAGGGTCCGATGATGAGAGTGAGGGTCCGATGATGAGAGTGAGGGTCCCGATGGTGAGAGTGAGGGTCCGATGATGAGAGTGAGGGTCCGATGATGAGAGTGAGGGTCCGATGATGAGAGTGAGGGTCTGATGATGAGAGTGAGGGTCCCGATGATGAGAGTGAGGGTCCGATGATGAGAGTGAGGGTCCCGATGGTGAGAGTGAGGGTCCGATGATGAGAGTGAGGGTCCGATGATGAGAGTGAGGGTCTGATGATGAGAGTGAGGGTCCCGATGATGAGAGTGAGGGTCCCGATGATGAGAGTGAGGGTCCCGATGGTGAGAGTGAGGGTCCCGATGATGAGAGTGAGGGTCTCGATGATGAGAATGAGGGTCCGATGGTGAGAGTGAGGGTCCCGATGGTGAGAGTGAGGGTCTGATGGTGAGAGTGAGGGTCCCGATGATGAGAGTGAGGGTCCGATGATGAGAGTGAGGGTCCCGATGATGAGAGTGAGGGTCTGATGATGAGAGTGAGGGTCCCGATGATGAGAGTGAGGGTCTGATGGTGAGAGTGAGGGTCCCGATGATGAGAGTGAGGGTCCGATGATGAGAGTGAGGGTCCCGATGATGAGAGTGAGGGTCTGATGATGAGAGTGAGGGTCTGATGATGAGAGTGAGGGTCCCGATGATGAGAGTGAGGGTCCCGATGATGAGAGTGAGGGTCCCGATGGTGAGAGTGAGGGTCCCGATGATGAGAGTGAGGGTCCGATGATGAGAGTGAGGGTCCGATGATGAGAATGAGGGTCCCGATGGTGAGAGTGAGGGTCTGATGGTGAGAGTGAGGGTCCCGATGATGAGAGTGAGGGTCCGATGATGAGAGTGAGGGTCCCGATGATGAGAGTGAGGGTCCCGATGGTGAGAGTGAGGGTCCCGATGGTGAGAGTGAGGGTCCCGATGATGAGAGTGAGGGTCCCGATGGTGAGAGTGAGGGTCTGATGGTGAGAGTGAGGGTCCCGATGATGAGAGTGAGGGTCCGATGATGAGAGTGAGGGTCCCGATGATGAGAGTGAGGGTCTGATGATGAGAGTGAGGGTCTGATGATGAGAGTGAGGGTCCCGATGATGAGAGTGAGGGTCCCGATGATGAGAGTGAGGGTCCCGATGGTGAGAGTGAGGGTCCCGATGATGAGAGTGAGGGTCCGATGATGAGAGTGAGGGTCCGATGATGAGAGTGAGGGTCTGATGATGAGAGTGAGGGTCCCGATGATGAGAGTGAGGGTCTCGATGATGAGAATGAGGGTCCGATGGTGAGAGTGAGGGTCCCGATGGTGAGAGTGAGGGTCCCGATGGTGAGAGTGAGGGTCTGATGATGAGAGTGAGGGTCCGATGATGAGAGTGAGGGTCCCGATGGTGAGAGTGAGGGGGACGATGGTGAGAGTGAGGATCCCGATGGTGAGAGTGAGGGTCCCGATGGTGAGAGTGAGGGTCCCGATGATGAGAGTGAGGGTCCCGATGGTGAGAGTGAGGGTCCCGATGGTGAGAGTGAGGGTCCCGATGGTGAGAGTGAGGGTCTGATGATGAGAGTGAGGGTCTGATGGTGAGAGTGAGGGTCCCGATGGTGAGAGTGAGGGTCCCGATGATGAGAGTGAGGGTCCCGATGGTGAGAGTGAGGGTCCCGATGGTGAGAGTGAGGGTCCCGATGATGAGAGTGAGGGTCCCGATGGTGAGAGTGAGGGTCCCGATGATGAGAGTGAGGGTCCGATGGTGAGAGTGAGGGTCCCGATGGTGAGAGTGAGGGTCCCGATGATGAGAGTGAGGGTCCGATGGTGAGAGTGAGGGGGACGATGGTGAGAGTGAGGGTCTGATGATGAGAGTGAGGGTCCGATGATGAGAGTGAGGGTCCGATGATGAGAGTGAGGGTCCCGATGGTGAGAGTGAGGGTCCGATGATGAGAGTGAGGGTCCCGATGATGAGAGTGAGGTTCCTGATGATGAGAGTGAGGGTCCCGATGATGAGAGTGAGGGTCCCGATGGTGAGAGTGAGGGTCCCGATGATGAGAGTGAGGGTCCCGATGGTGAGAGTGAGGGTCCCGATGATGAGAGTGAGGGTCTGATGATGAGAGTGAGGGTCCGATGATGAGAGTGAGGGTCCGATGATGAGAGTGAGGGTCTGATGATGAGAGTGAGGGTCCCGATGATGAGAGTGAGGGTCCCGATGATGAGAGTGAGGGTCCCGATGGTGAGAGTGAGGGTCCTGATGGTGAGAGTGAGGGTCCCGATGATGAGAGTGAGGGTCTGATGATGAGAGTGAGGGTCCGATGATGAGAGTGAGGGTCCCGATGGTGAGAGTGAGGGGGACGATGGTGAGAGTGAGGATCCCGATGGTGAGAGTGAGGGTCCCGATGATGAGAGTGAGGGTCTCGATGATGAGAATGAGGGTCCGATGGTGAGAGTGAGGGTCCCGATGGTGAGAGTGAGGGTCCCGATGGTGAGAGTGAGGGTCTGATGATGAGAGTGAGGGTCCGATGATGAGAGTGAGGGTCCCGATGGTGAGAGTGAGGGGGACGATGGTGAGAGTGAGGATCCCGATGGTGAGAGTGAGGGTCCCGATGGTGAGAGTGAGGGTCCCGATGGTGAGAGTGAGGGTCCCGATGGTGAGAGTGAGGGTCCCGATGGTGAGAGTGAGGGTCTGATGATGAGAGTGAGGGTCCCGATGATGAGAGTGAGGGTCTGATGATGAGAGTGAGGGTCTGATGGTGAGAGTGAGGGTCCCGATGATGAGAGTGAGGGTCTGATGATGAGAGTGAGGGTCTGATGGTGAGAGTGAGGGTCCCGATGATGAGAGTGAGGGTCTGATGATGAGAGTGAGGGTCTGATGGTGAGAGTGAGGGTCCCGATGGTGAGAGTGAGGGTCCCGATGATGAGAGTGAGGGTCCTGATGATGAGAATGAGGGTCCGATGATGAGAATGAGGGTCCTGATGGTGAGAGTGAGGGTCTGATGATGAGAGTGAGGGTCTGATGGTGAGAGTGAGGGTCCCGATGATGAGAGTGAGGGTCTGATGGTGAGAGTGAGGGTCCCGATGATGAGAGTGAGGGTCCGATGATGAGAATGAGGGTCCTGATGATGAGAGTGAGGGTCCTGATGATGAGAATGAGGGTCCGATGATGAGAATGAGGGTCCTGATGATGAGAGTGAGGGTCCTGATGATGAGAGTGAGGGTCCTGATGATGAGAGTGAGGGTCCTGATGGTGAGAGTGAGGGTCTGATGATGAGAGTGAGGGTCCTGATGATGAGAGTGAGGGTCCTGATGATGAGAATGAGGGTCCGATGATGAGAATGAGGGTCCTGATGGTGAGAGTGAGGGTCTGATGATGAGAGTGAGGGTCTGATGGTGAGAGTGAGGGTCCCGATGATGAGAGTGAGGGTCTGATGGTGAGAGTGAGGGTCCCGATGATGAGAGTGAGGGTCCTGATGGTGAGAGTGAGGGTCCTGATGATGAGAGTGAGGGTCCTGATGGTGAGAGTGAGGGTCCTGATGATGAGAGTGAGGGTCCTGATGATGAGAATGAGGGTCCGATGATGAGAATGAGGGTCCTGATGATGAGAGTGAGGGTCCTGATGATGAGAATGAGGGTCCGATGATGAGAATGAGGGTCCTGATGATGAGAGTGAGGGTCCTGATGATGAGAGTGAGGGTCCTGATGATGAGAGTGAGGGTCCTGATGGTGAGAGTGAGGGTCCTGATGATGAGAGTGAGGGTCCTGATGATGAGAGTGAGGGTCCCGATGATGAGAGTGAGGGTCCCGATGATGAGAGTGAGGGTCCGATGATGAGAGTGAGGGTCCGATGGTGAGAGTGAGGGTCCTGATGGTGAGAGTGAGGGTCCCGATGGTGAGAGTGAGGGTCCTGATGATGAGAGTGAGGGTCCGATGGTGAGAGTGAGGGTCCTGATGGTGAGAGTGAGGGTCCTGATGATGAGAGTGAGGGTCCTGATGATGAGAGTGAGGGTCCTGATGATGAGAGTGAGGGTCCTGATGGTGAGAGTGAGGGTCCTGATGATGAGAGTGAGGGTCCTGATGATGAGAGTGAGGGTCCTGATGATGAGAGTGAGGGTCCTGATGGTGAGAGTGAGGGTCCTGATGGTGAGAGTGAGGGTCCCGATGGTGAGAGTGAGGGTCCTGATGGTGAGAGTGAGGGTCCTGATGATGAGAGTGAGGGTCCGATGATGAGAATGAGGGTCCTGATGATGAGAGTGAGGGTCCTGATGATGAGAGTGAGGGTCCTGATGGTGAGAGTGAGGGTCCTGATGATGAGAGTGAGGGTCCTGATGATGAGAGTGAGGGTCCGATGATGAGAATGAGGGTCCTGATGATGAGAGTGAGGGTCCTGATGGTGAGAGTGAGGGTCCCGATGATGAGAGTGAGGGTCCTGATGATGAGAGTGAGGGTCCGATGATGAGAATGAGGGTCCTGATGATGAGAGTGAGGGTCCTGATGGTGAGAGTGAGGGTCCTGATGATGAGAGTGAGGGTCCTGATGGTGAGAGTGAGGGTCCTGATGATGAGAGTGAGGGTCCTGATGATGAGAGTGAGGGTCCTGATGGTGAGAGTGAGGGTCCTGATGATGAGAGTGAGGGTCCTGATGATGAGAGTGAGGGTCCTGATGGTGAGAGTGAGGGTCCCGATGGTGAGAGTGAGGGTCCTGATGATGAGAGTGAGGGTCCTGATGATGAGAGTGAGGGTCCTGATGATGAGAGTGAGGGTCCTGATGGTGAGAGTGAGGGTCCTGATGATGAGAGTGAGGGTCCTGATGATGAGAGTGAGGGTCCTGATGGTGAGAGTGAGGGTCCCGATGGTGAGAGTGAGGGTCCTGATGATGAGAGTGAGGGTCCTGATGATGAGAGTGAGGGTCCTGATGGTGAGAGTGAGGGTCCTGATGATGAGAGTGAGGGTCCTGATGATGAGAGTGAGGGTCCTGATGATGAGAGTGAGGGTCCTGATGGTGAGAGTGAGGGTCCTGATGGTGAGAGTGAGGGTCCTGATGATGAGAGTGAGGGTCCTGATGATGAGAGTGAGGGTCCTGATGATGAGAGTGAGGGTCCTGATGATGAGAGTGAGGGTCCTGATGATGAGAATGAGGGTCCGATGATGAGAATGAGGGTCCTGATGATGAGAGTGAGGGTCCTGATGGTGAGAGTGAGGGTCCTGATGATGAGAGTGAGGGTCCTGATGGTGAGAGTGAGGGTCCTGATGATGAGAGTGAGGGTCCTGATGATGAGAATGAGGGTCCGATGATGAGAATGAGGGTCCTGATGATGAGAGTGAGGGTCCTGATGGTGAGAGTGAGGGTCCTGATGATGAGAGTGAGGGTCCTGATGGTGAGAGTGAGGGTCCTGATGATGAGAGTGAGGGTCCGATGATGAGAGTGAGGGTCCCGATGATGAGAGTGAGGGTCCTGATGGTGAGAGTGAGGGTCCGATGGTGAGAGTGAGGGTCCTGATGATGAGAGTGAGGGTCCTGATGGTGAGAGTGAGGGTCCTGATGATGAGAGTGAGGGTCCTGATGGTGAGAGTGAGGGTCCTGATGATGAGAGTGAGGGTCCGATGATGAGAGTGAGGGTCCCGATGGTGAGAGTGAGGGTCCTGATGATGAGAGTGAGGGTCCTGATGGTGAGAGTGAGGGTCCTGATGATGAGAGTGAGGTTCCTGATGATGAGAGTGAGGGTCCCGATGGTGAGAGTGAGGGTCCTGATGGTGAGAGTGAGGGTCCTGATGATGAGAGTGAGGGTCCCGATGATGAGAGTGAGGGTCCCGATGATGAGAGTGAGGGTCCGATGGTGAGAGTGAGGGTCCTGATGGTGAGAGTGAGGGTCCTGATGATGAGAGTGAGGGTCTGATGGTGAGAGTGAGGGTCCTGATGGTGAGAGTGAGGGTCCTGATGATGAGAGTGAGGGTCTGATGGTGAGAGTGAGGGTCCCGATGGTGAGAGTGAGGGTCCTGATGGTGAGAGTGAGGGTCCTGATGGTGAGAGTGAGGGTCCCGATGGTGAGAGTGAGGGTCTGATGATGAGAATGAGGGTCCTGATGATGAGAGTGAGGGTCCCGATGATGAGAGTGAGGGTCCGATGGTGAGAGTGAGGGTCCTGATGGTGAGAGTGAGGGTCCTGATGATGAGAGTGAGGGTCCCGATGATGAGAGTGAGGGTCCCGATGATGAGAGTGAGGGTCCGATGGTGAGAGTGAGGGTCCTGATGGTGAGAGTGAGGGTCCTGATGATGAGAGTGAGGGTCCTGATGGTGAGAGTGAGGGTCCTGATGATGAGAGTGAGGGTCCTGATGGTGAGAGTGAGGGTCCTGATGATGAGAGTGAGGGTCCTGATGATGAGAATGAGGGTCCGATGATGAGAATGAGGGTCCTGATGATGAGAGTGAGGGTCCTGATGGTGAGAGTGAGGGTCCTGATGATGAGAGTGAGGGTCCTGATGGTGAGAGTGAGGGTCCTGATGATGAGAGTGAGGGTCCGATGATGAGAGTGAGGGTCCCGATGATGAGAGTGAGGGTCCTGATGGTGAGAGTGAGGGTCCGATGGTGAGAGTGAGGGTCCTGATGATGAGAGTGAGGGTCCTGATGGTGAGAGTGAGGGTCCTGATGATGAGAGTGAGGGTCCGATGATGAGAGTGAGGGTCCCGATGGTGAGAGTGAGGGTCCGATGGTGAGAGTGAGGGTCCTGATGATGAGAGTGAGGGTCCTGATGGTGAGAGTGAGGGTCCTGATGGTGAGAGTGAGGGTCCTGATGATGAGAGTGAGGGTCCGATGATGAGAGTGAGGGTCCTGATGGTGAGAGTGAGGGTCCTGATGATGAGAGTGAGGGTCCTGATGATGAGAGTGAGGGTCCTGATGGTGAGAGTGAGGGTCCTGATGATGAGAGTGAGGTTCCTGATGATGAGAGTGAGGGTCCCGATGGTGAGAGTGAGGGTCCTGATGGTGAGAGTGAGGGTCCTGATGATGAGAGTGAGGGTCCCGATGATGAGAGTGAGGGTCCCGATGATGAGAGTGAGGGTCCGATGGTGAGAGTGAGGGTCCGATGATGAGAGTGAGGGTCCCGATGATGAGAGTGAGGGTCCCGATGATGAGAGTGAGGGTCCTGATGGTGAGAGTGAGGGTCCGATGGTGAGAGTGAGGGTCCGATGGTGAGAGTGAGGGTCCGATGATGAGAGTGAGGGTCCCGATGATGAGAGTGAGGGTCCTGATGGTGAGAGTGAGGGTCCGATGGTGAGAGTGAGGGTCCTGATGATGAGAGTGAGGGTCCCGATGGTGAGAGTGAGGGTCCCGATGGTGAGAGTGAGGGTCCCGATGGTGAGAGTGAGGGTCCTGATGGTGAGAGTGAGGGTCCTGATGATGAGAGTGAGGGTCCGATGATGAGAGTGAGGGTCCCGATGGTGAGAGTGAGGGTCCTGATGATGAGAGTGAGGGTCCTGATGATGAGAGTGAGGGTCCCGATGGTGAGAGTGAGGGTCCTGATGGTGAGAGTGAGGGTCCTGATGATGAGAGTGAGGGTCCCGATGATGAGAGTGAGGGTCCTGATGGTGAGAGTGAGGGTCCTGATGGTGAGAGTGAGGGTCCTGATGATGAGAGTGAGGGTCCGATGATGAGAGTGAGGGTCCCGATGGTGAGAGTGAGGGTCCTGATGATGAGAGTGAGGGTCCTGATGGTGAGAGTGAGGGTCCTGATGATGAGAGTGAGGTTCCTGATGATGAGAGTGAGGGTCCCGATGGTGAGAGTGAGGGTCCTGATGGTGAGAGTGAGGGTCCTGATGATGAGAGTGAGGGTCCCGATGATGAGAGTGAGGGTCCCGATGATGAGAGTGAGGGTCCGATGGTGAGAGTGAGGATCCCGATGGTGAGAGTGAGGGTCCTGATGATGAGAGTGAGGGTCCCGATGATGAGAGTGAGGGTCCTGATGGTGAGAGTGAGGGTCCCGATGGTGAGAGTGAGGGTCCTGATGATGAGAGTGAGGGTCCTGATGATGAGAGTGAGGGTCCCGATGGTGAGAGTGAGGGTCCCGATGATGAGAGTGAGGTTCCTGATGATGAGAGTGAGGGTCCCGATGATGAGAGTGAGGTTCCTGATGGTGAGAGTGAGGGTCCCGATGATGAGAGTGAGGGTCCCGATGGTGAGAGTGAGGGTCCCGATGATGAGAGTGAGGGTCCTGATGATGAGAGTGAGGGTCCCGATGGTGAGAGTGAGGTTCCTGATGATGAGAGTGAGGGTCCCGATGGTGAGAGTGAGGTTCCTGATGATGAGAGTGAGGTTCCTGATGATGAGAGTGAGGTTCCTGATGATGAGAGTGAGGTTCCTGATGATGAGAGTGAGGGTCCCGATGATGAGAGTGAGGGTCCTGATGATGAGAGTGAGGGTCCTGATGATGAGAGTGAGGGTCCCGATGGTGAGAGTGAGGGTCCGATGATGAGAGTGAGGGTCCCGATGATGAGAGTGAGGTTCCTGATGATGAGAGTGAGGGTCCCGATGATGAGAGTGAGGGTCCCGATGGTGAGAGTGAGGTTCCTGATGATGAGAGTGAGGGTCCCGATGATGAGAGTGAGGGTCCCGATGGTGAGAGTGAGGGTCCGATGATGAGAGTCAGGTTCCTGACAGTGGGAGTGAGGTTCCTATAGGAGAGAGGGATGTCCGCCACTCTCTCTCCCCTCGCGCTCTGCTGTTGCGAGGAGTGGGCAGCCTCAGTGAACCCCTTACCTGCCTCCCTCGAGATCTGGGCAAAGGCCTCCACCCCGCTTTCCCCATAATTGCCCTCGGAGGCGATGGTCGAGACGTAGTTCCAGCCCAGGGCTTTGACAATGTCCACCATGGCTTGGGCCTGGTAGGAATCTGGAGGCACGACTCGGGAGAAGTAGTCATATCGATTATTGTCACTGAGCTCGGGAGCCGTCGAGGCGTAACTGATCTGCGGGATCTGAGGAGGGACAACATGACAAGAGTTAGACACCTGTTCCTCCGCTCCCTCCTTCTCTTCAACTGATACTGGTCCCTCCAGTGAAGTCGGAGGTCATTGAACACGGATACAGAACCTCACCTCCGTCTTCACGACTGTCACTCCCGGTCTTTGTGGTGTTACTCACTTGACAGCTGTAGTCACTGGTGTCGGAGGGTCAGTACTGAGGGAACGCCGCACTGTCGGAGGGTCAGTTCTGAGGGAGTGCCGCACTGTCGGAGGGTCAGTACTGAGGGAGCGCCGCACTGTCGGAGGGTCAGTACTGAGGGAGCGCCGCACTGTCGGAGGGTCAGTACTGAGGGAGCGCCGCACTGTCGGAGGGTCAGTACTGAGGGAGCGCCGCACTGTCGGAGGGTCAGTACTGAGGGAGCGCCGCACAGTCGGAGGGTCAGTACTGAGGGAGCGCCGCACTGTCGGAGGGTCAGTACTGAGGGAGCGCCGCACTGTCGGAGGGTCAGTACTGAGGGAGTGCCACGCTGTCGGAGGGTCAGTACTGAGGGAGTGCCACACTGTCGGAGGGTCAGTATGAGGGAGCGCCGCACTGTCGGAGGGTCAGTACTGAGGGAGTGCCACGCTGTCGGAGGGGCCGTCTTTCAGGATGAGACATTAAACCCGAGGCCCTCATCTGCCCTCTCGGATGGATGTAAAAGATCGCACGGCCACTGTTGGAAGACGAGACAGAGGTTGGGGCAGTGGTGGGGAGTCACCCCAGTGTCCTGGGGACAATATTAACCGACATCTCTAAAAGCAGAATAATTCCCGCTTGCTGCCTGTGGAATCTTGCTGTGCACGAATGGACTGTTGCATTCACCTACATAACAACAGTTAACCATGCCTCAACAGTCCTCCATTGGCCAAGACGTGGGTGCGGAAATCCTGAGCAGCGCCGTCAAAAATGCATGTCCCTTCTCCCATCAGCCACCTCTCCTCCAATCATCCCCCATTCCTCACGTCACCGGAGACGCCGGGCTCGATCCCGAACCTGATCCTGATCTGATCCCCGACGACCAGAGACCGATCTCGAGCCCTCGAACCCACTCCCCACCCCTGGCTCCTCATCCGTTATGGGAACCAGACTTGTTGACCCCTTTGGGGCTGAGCCGATTGGAGCCAGGCTCCGCAGCCACCCGCGCTGGACCTCCCGTGGGCGCTATCCCTTTGGCCGACGCCTGCAAAATTTGGACTTAACTGCAAAGAGCCTGAGGACGTTGGCCACCATGATGGAGACGGAGCTGGCCGAAGCCCCAATGACCCCGATGATTCTCTCCGGCCTGGGCAGGATGGGCGGCTCACCATTGGAGCACCGAATGTCCGACGTGTCCTTCTGGATGAGGGCCTGCACGAAGGTGAGGGACTGCTCCAGGGCGTAGATGTCCCGGGAGCACGTGTCCAGTATCCGGGCCCCGAGGGTGATGTTGGGGAGCAGCTCGGAGTCGCTGTTGATCTGGTCCAAGGCGTACAACATGGCCTCCATGCGATGAACGCCCTTCTCTTTCTTGATGTCGCCGCAGGAGGTCCCAGCTGGGCCCTTGCCATGCACCGGGAACAGTCCCCCGAGGGTGATATCGCCCTCAATCTTGATGGAGTGTGGCTGGGTCCCCTGGTGCGCGTCGCACAACAGCAGACTTACCAGAGCCACCGGAAGCCACACCAGCACCTTCCAACTGCGGCCAATGGAGTTCGGCCGACCGTACATCTTTCCAGGGATTCTGAACCCGACGTCCCTTGTAATAAAACCGGGTCTGAAACGACACAAACGGGCAAGAGGGGAGTGGAAGTGAGGACGGTGCAGAGCCTCGGTTTGCACTGACATTCATACCCTTTCATTTATGCTGCTCCTTAATTCGATAAACAAACGCAGGAGCAGAGATACTGAGACTCGCACACACCCACACACACTAACACACACACACACTAACATACACCCACACACACTAACACACACACACAGTAACATACACCCACACACACTAACATACACACACACTAACATACACCCACACACACTAACATACACACAGATACACTAACATACACACCCACACACACTAACATACACACAGATACACTAACATACACACCCACACACACTAACACCCACACACACTAACATACACCCACACACACTAACATACACACAGACACACTAACATACACACCCACACACACTAACATACACACACACTAACACACACACACACTAACATACACCCACACACACTAACATACACACAGACACACTAACATACACACCCACACAAACTAACATACATACAGATACACTAACATACACACCCACACACACTAACACCCACACACACTAACATACACCCACACACACTAACATACACACACACTAACATACACCCACACACACTAACACACACACACAGTAACATACACCCACACACACTAACATACACACACACTAACATACACCCACACACACTAACATACACACACAGTAACATACACCCACACACACTAACACACACACACAGTAACATACACCCACACACACTAACATACACACACACTAACATACACCCACACACACTAACATACACACAGATACACTAACATACACACCCACACACACTAACACACACACACAGTAACATACACCCACACACACTAACATACACACACACTAACATACACCCACACACACTAACACACACACACAGTAACATACACCCACACACACTAACATACACACACACTAACATACACCCACACACACTAACATACACACAGATACACTAACATACACACCCACACACACTAACATACACACAGATACACTAACATACACACCCACACACACTAACACCCACACACACTAACATACACCCACACACACTAACATACACACAGACACACTAACATACACACCCACACACACTAACATACACACACACTAACACACACACACACTAACATACACCCACACACACTAACATACACACAGACACACTAACATACACACCCACACAAACTAACATACATACAGATACACTAACATACACACCCACACACACTAACACCCACACACACTAACATACACCCACACACACTAACATACACACAGACACACTAACATACACACCCACACACACTAACATACACACACACTAACACACACACACACTAACATACACCCACACACACTAACATACACACAGATACACTAACATACACACCCACACACACTAACACCCACACACACTAACACACACACACACTAACATACACCCACACACACTAACATACACACAGACACACTAACATACACACCCACACACACTAACATACACACAGATACACTAACATACACACCCACACACACTAACACACACACACACTAACATACACACAGACACACTAACATACACACCCACACACACTAACATACACCCACACACACTAACATACACACAGACACACTAACATACACACCCACACACACTAACATACACACACACACACTAACATACACCCACACACACTAACATACACACACACACACACACTAACATACACACAGACACACTAACATACACACAGACACACTAACATACACACCCACACACACTAACATACACACACACACACACACTAACATACACACACACCCACACACACTAACATACACACCCACACACACTAACATACACACCCACACACACTAACATACACACACACACACTAACATACACACACACACACACACACACACACTAACATACACACAGACACACTAACATACACACCCACACACACTAACATACACACAGACACACTAACATACAGACCCACACACACTAACATACAGACCCACACACACTAACATACACACACACACACACTAACATACACACCCACACACACTAACATACACACAGACACACTAACATACACACCCACACACACTAACATACACACAGACACACTAACATACACACCCACACACACTAACATACACACCCACACACACTAACATACACACACACTAACATACACACACACACACACACACTAACATACACACAGACACACTAACATACACACCCACACACACTAACATACACACAGACACACTAACATACAGACCCACACACACTAACATACACACACACACACACACTAACATACACACACACCCACACACACTAACATACACACCCACACACACTAACATACACACACACTAACATACACACACACACACTAACATACACACCCACACACACGCTAACATACACACACGCACACACTAACATACACACACACACTAACACACACACACACTAACATACACACAGACACACACTAACATACACACCCACACACACTAACATACACACCCACACACACTAACATACACACACACACACACTAACATACACACACACACTAACATACACACACACTAACATACACACAGACACACACTAACATACACACCCACACACACTAACATACACACCCACACACACTAACATACACACAGACACACACTAACATACACACCCACACACACTAACATACACACACACACACACTAACATACACACACACACTAACATACACACACACTAACATACACACAGACACACACTAACATACACACCCACACACACTAACATACACACCCACACACACTAACATACACACACACACACACTAACATACACACACACACTAACATACACACACACACACACTAACATACACACACACACTAACATACACACACACTAACATACACACAGACACACACTAACATACACACCCACACACACTAACATACACACACACACAAACATACACACACACACACACTAACATACACACACACACTAACATACACACACACTAACATACACACAGACACACACTAACATACACACCCACACACACTAACATACACACACACACACACTAACATACACACAGACACACTAACATACACACACACACACACTAACATACACACCCACACACACTAACATACACCCACACACACTAACATACACACAGACACACTAACATACACACCCACACACACTAACATACACACACACACACTAACATACACACACACACACTAACATACACACACACACTAACATACACACAGACACACTAACATACACACAGACACACTAACATACACACCCACACACACTAACATACACACAGACACACACACTAACATACACACACACCCACACACACTAACATACACACCCACACACACTAACATACACACACACACTAACATACACACACACACACACTAACATACACACACACACTAACATACACACACACTAACATACACACAGACACACACTAACATACACACCCACACACACTAACATACACACACACACAAACATACACACACACACACACTAACATACACACACACACTAACATACACACACACTAACATACACACAGACACACACTAACATACACACCCACACACACTAACATACACACACACACACTAACATACACACAGACACACTAACATACACACACACACACACTAACATACACACCCACACACACTAACATACACCCACACACACTAACATACACACAGACACACTAACATACACACCCACACACACTAACATACACACACACACACTAACATACACACACACACACTAACATACACACAGACACACTAACATACACACCCACACACACTAACATACACACACACACTAACATCCACACACACCCACACACACTAACATACACACCCACACACACTAACATACACACACACACACACACTAACATACACACACACCCACACACACTAACATACACACCCACACACACTAACATACACACACACTAACATACACACACACACACACACTAACATACACACCCACACACACACTAACATACACACACACACACACTAACATACACACACGCACACACTAACATACACACACACACTAACATACACACACACTAACATACACACAGACACACACTAACATACACACCCACACACACTAACATACACACCCACACACACTAACATACACACACACACACACTAACATACACACACACACTAACATACACACACACTAACATACACACAGACACACACTAACATACACACCCACACACACTAACATACACACACACTAACATACACACAGACACACACTAACATACACACCCACACACACTAACATACACACACACACACACTAACATACACACACACACTAACATACACACACACTAACATACACACAGACACACACTAACATACACACCCACACACACTAACATACACACCCACACACACTAACATACACACCCACACACACTAACATACACACACACACACACTAACATACACACACACACTAACATACACACACACTAACATACACACAGACACACACTAACATACACACCCACACACACTAACATACACACACACACACACACTAACATACACACACACACACACTAACATACACACACACTAACATACACACAGACACACACTAACATACACACCCACACACACTAACATACACACACACACACACTAACATACACACACACACACACACTAACATACACACACACACACACTAACATACACCCACACACACTAACATACACACACACACTAACATACACCCACACACACTAACATACACACACACACAAACATACACACACCCACACACACTAACATACACACACACACTAACATACACACCCACACACACTAACATACACACACACACACACTAACATACACACACACACACACACTAACATACACACACACACACACACACTAACATACACACACACACTAACATACACCCACACACACTAACATACACACACACACACTAACATACACACACACACACTAACATACACACACACACTAACATACACACACACTAACATACACCCACACACACTAACATACACCCACACACACTAACATACACACACACACAAACGTACACACACACACAAACATACGCCCACACACACTAACATACACAGACACACACTAACATACACACACACACTAACATACACACACACTAACATACACACACACACACACACTAACATACACACACACACTAACATACACCCACACACACTAACATACACACACACACACTAACATACACACACACTAACATACACACACACACACTAACATACACACACACACACTAACATACACACACACACACACTAACATACACACACACACTAACATACACCCACACACACTAACATACACATACACACACACTAACATACACACACACACACACTAACATACACCCACACACTAACATACACACACACACACACACTAACATACACACATGCACAAACATACACACACACACACACACACAAACATACACACACACTAACATACACACACACACAAACATACACACACACACACACACAGACACAAACATACACCCACACACACTAACATACATACGCACACACACACTAACACATACACACACACACACTAACATACACATACACACAAACATACACCCACACACACTAACATACACACAGACACACTGACATACACACACACACACTAACATACACCCACACACACTAACATACACACACACACACTAACATACACACACACTAACATACACACACACTAACATACACCCACACACACTAACATACACACACACACTAACATACACCCACACACTAACATACACCCACACACACTAACATACACACACACACAAACATACACACACACACACACACAAACATACACCCACACACACTAACATACACCCACACACACTAACATACACATACACACACTAACATACACACACACTAACATACACACACACACACTAACATACACACACACACTAACATACACACACACACTAACATACACCCACACACACTAACATACACCCACACACACTAACATAAACATACACATACACACACTAACATACACATACACACACACACTAACATACACACACACACTAACAAACACCCACACACACTAACATACACACACACACACTAACATACACACACACACAAACATACACACACACTAACATACACACACACACAAACATACACACACACTAACATACACACACACACAAACATACACACACACACACACAGACACAAACATACACCCACACACACTAACATACACCCACACACACTAACATACACATACACACACTAACATACACATACACACACACACTAACATACACACACACACTAACATACACACACACACTAACATACACACACACACTAACATGCACCCACACACACTAACATACACATACACACACTAACATACACACACACACACACTAACATACACACACACACTAACATACACACACACACTAACATACACCCACACACACTAACATACACATACACACACTAACATACACACACACACACACACACTAACATACACACACACTAACATACACACACACACTAACATACACACACACACTAACATACACACACACACACTAACATACACCCACACACACTAACATACACACAGACACACTAACATACACACACACACACTAACATACACACACACACACACTAACACATACACACACACACACACTAACACATACACATACACACAAACATACACCCACACACACTAACATACACACAGACACACTGACATACACTCACACACACTAACATACACCCACACACACTAACATACACCCACACACACTAACATACACACAGACACATTAACATACACACACACTAACATACACCCACACACACTAACATACACCCACACACTAACATACACCCACACACACTAACATACACACACACACAAACATACACACACACACAAACATACACACACACACAAACATACACCCACACACACTAACATACACAGACACACACTAACATACACACACACACACTAACATACACACACACACACTAACATACACACACACACACACACACTAACATACACCCACACACACTAACATACACATACACACACTAACATACACACACACTAACATACACACACACTAACATACACACACACACACTAACATACACACACACACTAACATACACACACACTAACATGCACCCACACACACTAACATACACATACACACACACTAACATACACACACACACACACTAACATACACACACACACACTAACATACACCCACACACTAACATACACACACACACACACACTAACATACACACACGCACAAACATACACACACATACACACACACACTAACATACACACACACACACACACAAACATACACACACACTAACATACACACACACACAAACATACACACACACACACACACACAGACACAAACATACACCCACACACACTAACACACACATACACACACTAACATACATACACACACTAACATACACACACACACTAACATACACACACATACACACACACTGACATACACACACACACAAACATACACACACACACACACACACACACACAGACACAAACATACACCCACACACACTAACACACACATACACACACTAACATACATACACACACTAACATACACACACACACACTAACATACACCCACACACACTAACATACACATACACACACTAACATACACACACACACACTAACATACACACACACACTAACATACACACACACACTAACGTACACCCACACACACTAACATACACATACACACACTAACATACACGCACACACACACACTAACATACACACACACACTAACATACACACACACACACTAACATACACACACACACTAACATACACACACACACACACTAACATACACCCACACACACTAACATACACCCACACACACTAACATACACACACACTAACATACACCCACACACACTAACATACACACACACACACTAACATACACACACACACACACTAACATACACACACACACACACTAACATACACATACACACACTAACATACTCATACACACACTAACATACACATACACACACTAACATACACACACACACTAACATACACACACACACTAACATACACACACACACACACTAACATACACATACACACACACACACACACTAACATACACACACACACTAACATACACACACACACACACTAACATACACATACACACACACACACACTAACATACACACACACACACTAACATACGCACACACACACTAACATACACAGACACACACTAACATACACACAGACACACTAACATACACACACACACACTAACATACACACACACACACACTAACACATACACACACACACACACTAACACATACACATACACACAAACATACACCCACACACACTAACATACACACAGACACACTGACATACACTCACACACACTAACATACACACACACACACTAACATACGCACACACACACTAACATACACAGACACACACTAACATACACACAGACACACTAACATACACACACACACACTAACATACACACACACACACACTAACACATACACACACACACACACTAACACATACACATACACACAAACATACACCCACACACACTAACATACACACAGACACACTGACATACACTCACACACACTAACATACACCCACACACACTAACATACACCCACACACACTAACATACACACAGACACATTAACATACACACACACTAACATACACCCACACACACTAACATACACCCACACACTAACATACACCCACACACACTAACATACACACACACACAAACATACACACACACACAAACATACACACACACACAAACATACACCCACACACACTAACATACACAGACACACACTAACATACACACACACACACTAACATACACACACACACACTAACATACACACACACACACACACACTAACATACACCCACACACACTAACATACACATACACACACTAACATACACACACACTAACATACACACACACTAACATACACACACACACACTAACATACACACACACACTAACATACACACACACTAACATGCACCCACACACACTAACATACACATACACACACACTAACATACACACACACACACACTAACATACACACACACACACTAACATACACCCACACACTAACATACACACACACACACACACTAACATACACACACGCACAAACATACACACACATACACACACACACTAACATACACACACACACACACACAAACATACACACACACTAACATACACACACACACAAACATACACACACACACACACACACACAGACACAAACATACACCCACACACACTAACACACACATACACACACTAACATACATACACACACTAACATACACACACACACTAACATACACACACATACACAC